>NW_022436942.1:17347843-17377692 GCF_009761245.1 Sapajus apella
ACAACTTTATTTTCTTCTAGCATAAAAAATTTTTTTCAGGTTTATCTATTAGCTGGCTCAAACGTAGAAACAAACATGTCTCTACTAATCCCTAGTTTCTTTGTGTGATACAGTCAAGAAATACGTATTTTTAAAGACAAATTATGTGTTCACATAATTATTTGAATTCCAATTTAATATTTAAAGGTTTCTATTTAATTTTATATCAAATTTCATTTTGAGGCACGAAAGATCTTGGTTCTAACTACAATAACTATGCATTAACTATATTAGAGTATTTGTTTATATTATATATTATATACATACATATATATAGTTTCAAAGAATGCTAATAATGAGCTTTTGCAGTTATTTTTATCTTTAGGATCTATATGCAAATATATACAATCAAATTATCATACATAAAGTCATTTGAGATAAATCCTTGACATATAGTCATATTCATTTATTTCATTTTACCTTTGATTTTTAGGTATTATTATTTATTTTATTATTATTTTTTTTTGAGATGGAGTTTCATTCTTTTTGACCAGGCTGGAGTGCAATGGTGCAATCTTGACTCACCACACCCTCTGCTCCCAGGTTCAAGCGATTCTCCTGCCTCAGCCTCCCGACTAGCTGGGATTACAGGCATGTGTCACCACACGTGGCTAATTTTGTATTTTTAATAGAGACAGGGTTTCTCCATGTTGGTCAGGCTGGTCTCGAACTCCCAATCTCAGGGGATCCACCCGCCTTGGGCTCCCAAAGTGCTGGGATTACAGGTAGGTATTAATTTTAAAAATTTTATTTTATTTTATTATAAAACATTTACATGGTTCTAATTGTGTATTCAGAGAAGTTGCCTTCTTCACTTGTTTCCACCTCCCACTTATAGAAAAATATTTTTTAGCTTTTGGTTTATCCTATCATTTAAAAGACATGAGAAAAAAGTATATATTTGCATGGGTTTTACAGAATGAATAAATCACATTCACAGCTTCCTCTTTTCTGAATAAATGGAAGGCCGTTGTACAAAACCCAAAACTTTTGTCCACTTTGATTTTTTTTTCTTAATCTATCTTGCAGATCACCTCATAAGTGTATATATTTTCTTGATTTCTCTTTATATTTACATGTTATCACATAACATAGATAAGTCATAGTTTGGTAAACCATTCAGTTAATGGACATTCAGGTTGTTCTTCAGTTTCTGTGTAATATCTTTTTTTTAAATACATTTGGCATATTGCATATATATCTCTTCTCTAATTGTCTGAAAATAATTTGTTTTTCTGTGTATAAAAAAATGCCTGGCATAGAGCAGATACTCAGTAATTATGTTTTAAATAAATAAATAAATAACAGTTAAGAAATAAACTAGATTACATATTAATTTCATATTTATAAAAATTTTCAAACACCATATTTCTTTCCAGTTAATTTCATTTTTTTTAAACAAAATTCATTGAAGAGTAACCTGACATTTGCTTTCTTCATTTCTTTATTTTCCATTATAGCTTCTGTTCCTATAAATCTGCTGCAATAGATCTGGCCAAGGGTAAACCCACTGTTTTAAAAAAATCTAATGGATGTTTTCAGAACTTAATTTTACTATGATTTACCTTAGCATTTGACACAATTAATAAGACTTTTTTTTCTTAATTACATTACCACACTGTCCCAGTTTGTGGACTCCTTCTCAGCTGGTTTTGTTAATTTCTCAATTTCCTCATAATACAACATTTTTTATTTTCTCAGAATTATATTTTGCATTTCTTCACTTCTCTCTCTGTATTATTCCCCTCCTGTCATTACTTTTCATTTAAACTTGACAGCATCTCTATGAGATGACATCCAAATTTACATCCCTGCCAACTTCTTACATGAATTCCAAACTTACATGTCAAATTTGCCTTCAAAATTTCCACATAGGTACTCCCAAGGTATCACACCCTTAACATGTGCAAAACTGAAGATGTAATCTTTAACTTCCCCCCATACACAATAGCTGTTCTCCAATCCTCCATGACAGTTCTTATAACCAGAACATTCATTTTTTTAAACCAGAAATCTAACATTTTTATACTAAGTATTCCAGGTACACTCATTTTGTTCCAACATGTGTACTTTCTCTTCTCTCTGGTCACTTACATGACACTCATATGAGTCATCGTCACATCTTATTCATACTACTCCAGTAACTCCATTCTTTTTCTACAAAAATCCACTCTCAAGTAGGTATGGTAGCTCATGCTTGTAATCCCAGCACTTTGGGAGTCTGCAGTGGGCAGATCTCCTGAGGTCAGGAGCTCCAGACCAGCCTGGCCAACATAGCAAAATCCCATCTCTACTAAAAGTACAAAAATTAGCCATGCGTGGTGGCAGGCTCCTGTAAACCCAGCTACTCAGGAGGCTAAGGCAAGGAAATAGCTTGAACCCAGGAAGCGGAAGTTGCAGTGAGCTGAGTGTGCCACTGAACTCCAGCCTGGGCGACAAGAGTGAGACTCCATCTCAAAAAAGAAAAAAAAAAAATCTACTCTGTAATGAAAGCCAGCGATTTTTTTCAAAATACAAATAAGATCATATTAATAAATCTCTATTGCACTTTACATAAAAATCTAAGTCCCTTATCATTACTGACAAGCCCCTGCACCACCTGGATCTGTGTTAACTCTCCATTTCTTGCTCTTCTTCCCTGAATTCACTCTATTCAAGACTCGCTGGTCTACTTTTTCTTCCTGGAATGCAGTGAGTTCCTTCCCACTGTTTAGCTTTTGCATATGCTGTTTCCTTTTCTGGACTGCTCCTTCTAACATTTTATGGTCATATCAAATATCATTTCTTCAATGTGGCCTTTGTTGAGAACTCATTCGTGAATAGACTCCTTGTGTTACTTTGCCTGTTCTTTCTCTTGAGAGCATTTTAAACACAACTATTGATTTTACAGTTATGAGTTTGTTTGCCTATCAGATATTTATCTCCTCCATAAGTATATAGGCACCATGAGCACCAGGAAAGTTTCTATTTTGTTCACTACTGTATCCCTAGCAATGAGCACAATACTCAACACCTATTTCTAGATAAGCAAATTAAGTCTTTATATTATATAAACATTAAGAAATGACATCTAATCCTTTCAGTTTAGGAAGATAAAATGTCTTGCAAATGTTCTCACCTTTTGTAAAAGGTAAACCTAAAATACAAAAAATTTGAGGACACTGTCATCCAGAAGAAGCCTCCGTGATATCTTATCCAAATGACTTCAGGAGTCACCTCACTGGTTACCTCCTTTCCACCCTGTTCCTGCTAAAATTTGCTCCCCACAAGTAGCCACATCTGGGAGTCCTGGGTAATTTGACATATTTCAAAGGAAAGGAGAAAAGACAATGCAAAAGTGAAGTACAACTTAGGATGAAGCCTCCAAAGATACTTATGCCCATTAAAATTTGTTTTCCCTTCAAACCTCCTGAACTTCTTAACTGAGAGAAAAATTGCTATGCACAGACCTTCTAAAGAAAGATGAGAGGCTTCCTTGGAAATTAGGAAGTCAATACTGAAATGGTAGTGAGAAGCAGCATAGTCTCCAAAGGGAACTCACAAGTGTATTTCTTTTAATGTTGAAGACACACAGATACGCTCAGCTGACTTTAATCAAGGTCTCCTTAGGCTCAACAGCAGGTGAACTTTCCTAGCACCACAGATAAGTAATTTGCCAACTGGGATAAGTGTGAAAGATACTACAGCCCTGGGTAGCTATATAATCCTTAGAAGTAATTAGTAAGAGATTATAACCTGGCATTCTGCTCACAGCAAAACACCCTGTTATCACAGCAGTGACCTCGATAGGTGTTAAATTGACACCTATTGAACAAGCATCTTAATAAGAGGAACACTTCAGGGAAACAGAAATGGGCTTGTTTTAATGTAACCATCATGTTTCTTATGATGATGATGATATTTAAGTACAGCACTCTTTAACACATTTGTTCAATTGGCATGCTCCATAATCAGTAAAATTATAGGAAAGCAGCACGTTGTTTGAAATTCAGCTCTTTTTTTTTTTAACAATATAAATTAATGTGGGCCATAGAAATGCTAAGCAAAGCACCAGGAAGTTTAACGAGAAGCTGGAGTTTTAAATTTATCTGACATGCCAAATTTTCAAAGACCTTTTAAGAATTTTTATCCCTTTCCCCTTACAGCAGTCCTGTAAGGAAGCTCAGCACTTATTAGCATCCTAATTTTACAGATGAAGCAAGTGGAGATGTAGAGAGGGTAAATGGGCTGCTCAGGGTCTCGCAGGAAGTCAGCGAAGGATTACAGCCTGAAGGTCTTCTTGCTTTCAAGGCAGCAAGAGGAACTGGCTCCATGAAGTTCTTTTCCTAAGTGATAGAATGCGTATGCAAGCATCTATGGACATTTAAAATGAATAGGAACTTTTTAGAAAGTAGTCCTCTTAATATAAAAAGCTCTTCAAAAAAAGTGATTTTCCGGATAGATATAATCAAAGTCACAGGGAATTTTGTTGAGAAAATTTATCTTAAAATTCATAATCTTCCACTTATAAGGGATCTATCTTTGGGCAAAATAACCTCTAGCGACTCCTTTTCTCTTTCCTAAAATTGATTTAGTCACAAAAACTACTCTCACATAGGGTTGGTGAAAAAAACAAAATAATAATAATAATTCATTGAAAGGTCAGGAAACAATTCCTTGAGTGTCTTTTATGTGGCAAGCACTCCAAATACTAAGGCGCAGAGACCCGGTCTCCCTTCAGAAATGTAGCACTACTGAATGTTTTAGGCTGTTGATTTTACATTTAGGCCACCAAGAGTCCTGTGGAAATGTGGAAATATTTGCTTCATGCCCCCCATCTCAGGCACATATTTCCTCAGTAAATCAACCTTTAGTTCTAAAGTAGGAATTATAATAACTGCCCCTGAAGGATATACAGTTCAAGGCAGCTGTGAAGGTAATTCAAATTTAGTTTAATGCATTATTTCCTGAGAGAAACAGACAATGTAAACAACACTAAGCAGGCAGCTCCCAATAGACCATCTTAGAGAAATATGCAGGTGAGTATAAACACTGTAAATAACTAATTAAGCTAGACACCTACCATCTAGATTGCTATGAATTAATGTGCAGAATCTTCATCCTAGTAGAGTTACTTGTGACCTACAAAACATAAAACATCAATGCATTTTTTTAAAGGAAATAAATTAAAATCACATAGAAAATCAAAATATAAACGTATACCAGAATTTGTCTTCAAAATTCCTTTCTGAGCAATTTTAAATAAAGTTTTTAACCAAGTAAGACTTATTGTGCCTCTTTCTGTAAAACATATTTGAGTTTTCAGAACATTTTGATTGGTTTTAGTAAAGTAAAATGTATGAATTCATGGATTTGAGTTTATAAACAGGTATCCTAACTTATTTTACATTTTATAACTAAAAAATGTCAAATGAGTTTAAAATACTATCTTATAGGTACTGTTTTAGTTGTCAATAGCTGCATGACAACGTATCCCAAAATTTAGTGGTTGAAAACCATAAATATTCATTAGCTCATAGTGTCTGTGGTTCAGGGATTCAGATTAGCAGAGTGGAGTCTTCTGAAGTCGCAGTTAGGAAGTTAACAGAGGCTTCAGTCATCCAAAGGCATGATTGAGGCTGTAGGAACTGTGTCTAAGATGACTTACTCATATTGCAGTTGGCAGGAGGCTTCTTTACTTCCTCACACATCAGCCTCTCCATAGCCTACTTGAATGCCATCATAACTTGTCATCTGTCTTCCCCTAGGGCGAGTGATCCAAGAGAGAGAAAGGCAGAAGCCAAGCTGTCTTTTCTGACTTTGTCTCTCAAGTTTCACTTGGTCACTTTCTCTTTTTGTATCTATTCATTAGAAACAAAGAAATAAGTTCATGACTACTCTAGAGAATGTGATAGGCTCCATCTCTTGAAAGGAAAATAATTTGTGTACATATATTTAAACTACCACAGTTACTTATTTTAGAGGTATTTCTAGCATGTGGCTATTAAAGGGAGCTGAGCATGTGTGAGTAACATTGACGTCTCCATGAATTACCTTATCAGTTTAGTGGGGCTATCCAGTGTAGTGCTCAGAGCCCAGATTCTGGGGCCTGGCTTCCCAGGTCACAATCTTGGCTCTAATATGTACTCGCTGTGTTATGTTGAGTAAACTGCTTGGCTAACTTATGCCTCAGCATTTTCTTTTCAAACAGGAGTTAGTAGTTCTTACCTTTGGCTTCTTGTGAGTACTAGCATAATATTGGGGTTCAGAGTGCACTCAGCTCCCCTGAGAGGGCGTTTCTCCAGGTTCTTGGTCTCCTGCCCTCTCAAGAATGAGAGAGAACACAGACTCAAAAGTGTTTGTAGAAAGTGATTTATTGAGAGAGAGAGAGAGAGAGAGAGAAAGAAACAGCTAACTTTCACAAAGTGAGAGAATCCAGAAAGATGGAATCCAGGAGAGGAAAGCAGCTTCCACACTGAGTAAAAGCGGTCTTAGAGAAGAAAGATACAGAGAAAGATGGAGTTTAGGAGGGAAAGACAGGCTTTCACCAGAGAGTGTGGAAGCTGACCCCTGAGGGGAAATCCAGGAGAGAGAAAGACGGCTTCCAAGAACCGTTGTGGAAGAGGACCCAAACATGGAGTCCAAAGGGGTGTGGAAGAAGGGGACTTTTAACCCGCCTTCTCTAAGACCCCGGGCCAATGAAAGGAGTTCCCAGAACTTCCGCAGGAGTGATTGCCTCTTAGTTTCTTGCGGCTTCCTTTCCCTCAGCCGCACCAGCAAAGGAAAAAAGCCGCTTGCCGCCCTCACTTTAAAAGCCTTATTTGCAGCCACTGCTGGGCGGCCGTGAGTTCCCCCGCCCTCGGGGCTTTTGGTTGCCATGTTGACCCCACCAGAACAACGTGCTCGGTTGGGCCACGCCCCGAGCCACTGCCCACACAGGGACCCGCAGCCGGCACAGGCCAAGGACCCGGGGAAGCATTTTTTACACTGCTGCCTGGGACTGAGGAGCACTGGAGAGGCCTGCCAAAACCACGCACCAGGCTGTGGTGCTCCCTGGTACCCTGTGGGCGTGGGCTGTACCTTGCCTCTCCCTGCTGTTTTCTCCCAGCCTGTGGTGCTGGCAGCTACTGAACGCTCCTGGGCCCACGCGGGGGGCTGGGCCGTGGTCTCCGTCGGTTCCCATTTCCGGCCCACAAGGAGCAGTGCTCGCTGGCTCCGCCCCACAGGAAAAAAACTGCGCTTTAATTCAGGACAGCCTGGCAGCCGCTTAACACAGGCTGCGTTGTGCCTCCGAGGCGCTGCCGCTCAGGTTCCCCTCAGCAAGCTGCTGCTGCTTCAGGTGAGACAGGACGGAAGGGGGCTGGTTTTACTCACGGTTTTGAAGTGTTTTTTTTCTGGCTGCATCCCTTTCCTGGTGTCTCCCTCTTTCTGGTGTACCCCTCTCCTGGCGTAACCCTCTACTGGCTGGCTCACCAAATGTAGTATTGGGGTTCAGAGTGCCCTCAGCTCCCCTGAGAGGACGTTTCTCTGGGTTCTTGGTCTCCTGCCCTCTCAAGAATGAGAGAGGGGACCACCACAGTGCGCGGTAAATGTCGACTCAAAAGTGTTTGTAGAAAGTGATTTATTTAGAGAGAGAGAGAAACCAGAGGAGAGAGAAAGAAACAGCTAACCCTCACACTGAGAGAATCCAGAAAGATGGAATCCAGGAGAGGAAAGCAGCTTCCACCCTGAGTGGAAGGGAATAGAGAGAGATGGAGTATAGGAGGGGAAGACAGGCTTCCACGAGAGAGTGTGGAAGGGGACTCCAGAGGGGAAATCCGGGAGAGAGAAAGATGGTTTCCACGAAGGGAGTGTTCGTGGAAGGGGACCCGAACATGGAGTCCAAAGGGGTGTGGAAGAAGGGGTCCTTTAACCCACCTTCTCTAAGACCCTGGGCCAATGAAAGGAGTTCCCTAGAACTTCTGCTGGAGTGATTGACTCTTAGTTTCTTCTCATGCCTGAGAAGTTTAAACATAAACCGTTAACTCTCCCGGATTGAGACAGATGGGGTGGGGGTCGGGCGTGGCGCTAGGAACTTCTTGCCCTTAAAACTACGCCCTCTGTGGACCCAGAAAGAGAACACCTTCCCTCACTGTGAACAAATATTAAAAAGTGCTTAGAATATTGCTTGTTGCATTATAAGCTTAATAAGCTTTAATGATCACTGAGTTGACTTTAATTGTAGTAGCTCAGCCATATAGGAAATGACTTTATTTCTATAGTCAAAAATATGTTTTTCTTTGTCAAAATAGAAATTTAGATTGAACCAGTAGACAATAAACATATCTTACCTGACACAACACAATTGATTAGCCGGTATTTAAAAATGCGCTATTTCATTTTCTATTTCCACAAATACTTACTGCCTAATCCCCAATTTTGGGGTGAGTCTCTTTGTTGTTTTTGTTGTTGTTGTTTTTATTCCCATAGGTAGTTTTATTTTTAAACCATTAAGAAAAGATTTAATGTATTTAATATTTATTCATCTTAAATGAATAATTCAAGTAAAAACAATGCTGTCTGAAATTAGTTTGGTTGATGTGCTTTTCTCTTTCCAAAAACATGGCTCTACCTGAGTGTCCTTGGTTTTTATTCTTCTGACAAGCTTATCCCTTACTATGCTGTGTTTCTTTACGGCTTGATTGCAGTGTGTCAAAACTGCTGGGCTCTAATCATGAACCTCCTTTTAAAGATTCACTTGCTTCCCAGTAGCTGAATACTTACATCCATCCGCCAACTGTTTCTGCCAGTATCCTGCTGCCTTCTCATGTGAGGAGCTCCCAAGCCCTTTCTACTTCAGCAGCTTAATGAATGCTTTAAGTTGTGAATACTGTTTTCTCTATGAGGCTAGGGCCATAAATCCTTCCAAGTCTGCCCTCTCTATGTTAGACATAGGACAAAAATACACGCCCCTCCTCCCCACCTCAACTTTCTTTCTCCTGGCAGATCAAAAAATTATCTTAGCTGTTTGAAACTAGCTATTACCAATCCTGCATCTCAATGTCTCTCTCTGCCTCCTGTTCAGAAACAAATATGATTTTTGTAGAAGCAACTTGTGATAGCAGATCTGTCACACACCAAGGTAATCATGTTGGGGAAACTCTTCCAGGACTGCAGAGTAGAGAAATGAGTTATGTGTAAATAAACTGGTTAGTTGCAAACTTACTTTCAAGATTTCCTTTTCACTTCCTTTCTGAGAGTATCTGTTTATTTCCTGGTAAGACAAAGAAGGGTATTAAATCACATTTTCTATCTTATAATTTGCAAAGTTTTGGTATTGTTAGGTATGGGCTACTAAGTAATTTTAGTTTCCATCCCCATTTCTACCCCACTGTATATGCTTCCACCTTTAAACACACACACACACACACACACACACACATACACACACACACACACACTCACTTTATCCCAAGGTGGAATCACACTTGGAATTAAAGTATTCCTTAAATTATTGCTTCCTGAAATTAATATATATTGTTGCATCTATTCAAGCATTAACCACATAGGGACAATGCTCCTAAGATTTGAGATTGGACTATCTGGATATACATACTGTCTGCTCCACTCAGCACTGGGTATAATCAGGTAGATTACTTAATTTTGTTAACTATTGCCTATATGTAGAATGGAGATAGCAGAACATCTATGTCATATGATTATTGTGAAGACTAAATATGATACAGTAAGCATATAACATATTGCCTAGTAATTGGAAATCATTCGTTGTATTTCAGCTATTAATTTATAATTATTATTGCTATATCACTAGTAACAAATATACTTCATTTATTAAAAGGACTAAAAATGGTATTTTACTTTATGGACATTGAATCTCAATGTGGCCAACCAACTCTTTATTAATGACTCTCATTTCTAATTTTTTGATATAAAATGTGATGCTATTGATGGACATTCTTGTACAAATATCTTCACATTTGTACAAGATGCATGGCTATATATTTTTTGCAATATTTCCCAAATTATCAGTAGTCCTACAAAGAATGACTAAGCAGAAATTAAAAATTTTTACTTCTATAAAAGTGTTTTTGTCATTATTTTGCTGAGATGTTTACTAAAAAGGAGGTATATTTTTAGCTTTTTTTTTCTTTTTTTTTTTTTTTTTTTTTTACATAAGGCAAAAGGATTTGTTTTATGGCTTGAATTATGTCCCCCAAAAAGATATATTGAAGTTCTAACCTCTGGTATCTGTGAATGTGACCTTATGTAGAAGTAGGGTCTTTGCAGATGTAATTAACATAAGGTCATTAGGAGGGGGCCTAATCCAGTATGATTGCTGTCACTATAAGAAGGATAAATTTGGACAAAAAGACAAATAAGCACAGAGGGAAGACGTGTAAAATCACACAGAAAGATAACCAGGTAACAGCATAGGCAGATACTTAATTAGGAATGTATCTATACACCAAGGAATGTTAAGAATTGCTGGCTAATACAAGAAGATAGAGAAGGTAAGAAAGGATTCTCATTTTCTCTGACACCTTGATTATGAACCTCTAGCCTCCAGAACTGAGGGACAGACAATAAATTTCTGTTGTTTTAAGCCACCCAATTTGTGATACTTTCTTATGGCAGCCCTAGGAAACCAATATAATTTCCCCCATCTGTGTTGGTAATCAACTTTAATTATTGTTTTATATAAGACGAAGTGAAAAATGGAAAGCTTGGAGCATCTTGTCCCCTGCATAAAACCTATTTTACTGAAAAATATAATTGCAGAATTATCCATAAATTAGTTTATATTGTTGAAAGTGCATAAATAAAACTTGACACATAACATGAACGCTCAATAAATATTATGAAAAGCACAGTTTAGCATATTATAAAAGCCACCCAGACAGAAATTAACTAGCTAACATCTATCTATCTATCTATCTGTCTGTCTGTCTTATATGTACCCAGATATGATGCTGTGGGCAGCATCCTAATTTAGATGGGGTTAAAACAAAAAACAGTTAATGTTAATTAACTATTAACATTAACAATTAATAAATATCCTCTCATCGTAGTAGTCAGAATTAAGACATTCACATCTGTGAACAATACAAGCTAAAATTTATTTGCCATTTACTCTGTGTCAGTGGTACATATACCCCATAGAATACTATGCAGATATAAAAGGAACAAAATCATATCCTTTGTGGCAACATGTACAGAGCTGGAGGCCATTATCCTAAGCAAACTAACATAGGAACAGAAAACCAAATTCCATGTGTTCTCACTTATAAGTGGGAGCTAAGCATTGAGTACACATGGACACAAAGAAGGTACTAACAGACACTGGGGCTTACTTGAGGATGGAGGTTGGAAAGGAAGGTGAGGATTGAAAAACTACCTATTGGGTACTATGCTTATTACTTGGGTGAGAAAATAACCTGCACACCAAGACCCTGTAACATGCAATTTACCTGTAACAAGCCTGCACATGTACCTCTCAACCTAAAATAAAAGTTAAAAAATAAAAAATTTGAAGAAGTGCACATTAAAAGAAAAATACACAAAAAAACTTCAGATATGTTTTTATTTATGAAAATGATTGACTTTTTGACATGTATTTTTCTCATATTATTCTTATATTGTTTATATATAAATATAAATGTATAAAAATACATTTACCTATAAATCTTAGCTCTATGGTAATGCTTACCTGATCTTCCCATGTGGAATATCAAAATCATAATTTTAAAAATGTATTGAGTCGGCCGGGCGCGGTGGCTCAAGCCTGTAATCCCAGCACTTTGGGAGGCCGAGGCGGGTGGATCACAAGGTCAAGAGATCAAGACCATCCTGGTCAACATGGTGAAACCCCGTCTCTACTAAAAATACAAAAAAAATTTAGCTGGGCATGGAGGCGCGTGCCTGTAATCCCAGCTACTCAGGAGGCTGGGGCAGGAGAATTGCCTGGACCCAGGAGGCAGAGGTTGCGGTGAGCCGAGATCGCACCATTGCACTCCAGCCTGGGTAACATGAGTGAAACTCCATCTCAAAAAAAAAAAAAAAAAAAAAAAATGTATTGAGTCAAAAAATTTAATACTATAAAAGAAATAATGAGAAAAATCATGATAAATCAGATCATTGAGAAGTACTTAATGTTGCTGTAGATGGTGGCTCATACCTGTAATCTTAGCACTTGGGAGGCCAAAGCAGGAGGATCATTTGATGCAGGGAGTTCAAGATCAGCCTGGGCAATGTAGTGAGACCCTGTTTCTACAATTTTTTTTTTAAATTAGTCCAGCATAATGGTACATGTTTATAGTCATAAGTACTCAGGAAGCTGAAGCAGGAGAACTGCTTGAGCCCAGGAGTTCAAGGTTCAAAGAAAAACGGTTAATAGGTTAATATTGATTAACTATTTATATTATCTAATTATAATTAATGGAAAACTCTGTAAAACTGATCAAATAAATAAGAACTAAAGAGATATTCCATGTTCATAGATAGGAAGACTCAATACTGTCTACATGTTAGCTCTTTGAAAATCGATCCACAAATTCAATGAAATTCCAATCAAAATCCCAGAAAGTTGTTTTGTGGATAAGAACAAACTGATTTTAAAATTTATATGCACAGCAAAAAGACCCAGATCTCATCTGGATCTATTGCTTACTTTTTAAAAGAATTATTAATTATTCATTTAACTTCCTTAATGGATATAGACCTATGCAGATTATTTATGTGTGAGGTTTGGTAGATTGTCTTTCAAGGAATTGGCCCGTTTCATCTTTGTTATTATATTTGTGGGTATAGAGTTGTTTGCAATATTCTTTTATTGTCCTTTAATGTCCAGGGATTTATAGTGAGGGTTCTTTTTTATCTCTGTTATTATTGATTTCTGTCTTCCCTCTTTTTTTCTTAGTCTAACTAGGGGCTTATCAATTTTATTGATCTTTTAGAAGAACAAGCTTTTGGTTTTGTTCATTTTCTTGTTTTTATGTGCGTGAAATCTTTGAAGTTTTCTATATATGCAATCATGCCATCTGCAACGAGAGATAATTTTACTTCTTCCTTTCACATTTGGATAACTTTTATTTCTTTCTTGTCCTATTGCTCTTGCCAGTACAGTCAGTACTATGTTGAATAGAATGACCAGACTTGCCTTGTACCATATCTTAATGGAAAAGATTTCTGTTTTCCTCCATTTATTTTAATGTTAGCTGTGAGTTTTTCATAAATGGCTTATTATATTGAGAAACTTTCCTTCTGCACCTAAACTGTTGAGAGTTTTAATCAAGAAAATGTGGTTAATTTTGTTAAATGCTTTTGCTGTGTCAATTGAGATAATCACGTGGTTTTTATCTTTCCTTCTGTTAATGTGAAATATCACTTTCATTGGTTTGCATACGTTAAATCAGCTTTGCATCCTAGGAATAAATTCCACTTGAATATGATATGTAATCCTTTCAATAAACTATTAAATTTGCCTTGCTAAAGTTTTACTGAGGATTCTTGCATTGGCCTTAGTTTTCTTGAGATGTGTTTGTTTGGCTTAGTCAAGGTGATGTTGACCTCACAGTGTGTTTGAAAATATTCCCACTAGCTCTATTTTTTGAAAGAGTTTAAAGAATTTTTTAGGTTTTTTTTTCTCTTTTTTTCTTGTTTTCTTGATCTTGAGTAAAGTCAGACTTCAAAGATATGTATTTTTTATAATAACCTTTTATATTTCATTGTGCTGAATTTCTACTGAGTATGTTTCTTGTTTGTGCACAGTATCTTCATATATCCGGTTATTATAATTTTCAGTTTACATGTCTGATCAAAGTTTCTGTTACAAAAAGGATATTTATACATTGCAGTTTCTTAAGTAGTATTATTTGTTTTGCTTTTTGTGAAAATAGTAACTATTTGCTACAGCAGTGATTATCAAAGTGTTATCTAAGGATTCCTATTGTCTGAGATACCCTTTCTGCATGTGTCTAAAACATCCAACAGTTTTCTACATCAATCATTTCTCATCCTCTGATTTGAGTTCAAAAGCAGAAGTGAAGGGAACTTATCTCTATAGAGATAATGTGCAAAATATTTTACACACTTTAGTCATATAATCTCTCAACAAATTAAATATGAGTTCCATGTTATAGAAGAAAGAAATCTGGCTTTCAGAAGAGTAAGTGATGTTGTCCACATTTTCACTCCTAGTCATGAGACTAGCAGTCTCATGAGAGCAATCAGACTCCTTTTCACCTCGCTACAGTGATAATGTGGGCCAGGATGATTAATCTTGACTGAATAGGAGTAGATACTATTGTACACCTAAATAATAGTAGGTTATAGTGATCAGGGTCAAAAAAAAGGCCATTCGTTCATTTATTCAATAATATTTCTTAAATTACTATTAGGCATGTTCTAATAGGTATGGAGAAAGGAGAAGAAATTAAACTAGACCCTTATGACTATTGATTAAGATAATAACAGAAAGAAGTAAGTGCAGACAAACTTGTGCTTGGTTTGGAGGTCCAAAAGAGTCTGATTATTTGACACACACATTTTATTCTTTTTGGGTTTGTGTATGTGCACATACCCATATATGAGTGTCTTTTCTGTTCATTTATTGTACAGCTAGTATATTTTGTTATCTAAGGCAAAGTCCAAAACAGGAGAATTTGTGTTTTTTAAATAAACTATTATCTGTTTCCCCTGTTTATGGCAGAAAAGTGGTTTTCATCAAAATATGACATTCAGTTACTACCATGTTTGGTTAGTATCTACTTAATTAAAAAACAGCTGATTTTTCTTCTATCCTTGCAAATGTATACAAGAATAGGGAGCAATTCAAAACATGTGTAGTACCTAAGCATGGCTGAATGGTTTCTGTATGAGAACATGAGAGTTTCGATGCTTAATAAGAAGAGACTGGTTGGATTAGATGTATATCTTGACATATTTATTGGTGTTTTTGAGTAATTAAGTGTGATATAAGACATAGTTTAATTGATATGTTAAAAAGATAAAAAATTTCATATGAATATAAAATAATGTTCAATGTAATTAATTCCTTTTAATGTATTAATTCCTTTTTATATGAGAAACTGGTACATATGAAGAGAGAAAAAAAAAAGTGAAGTTTCTAATCCAAAACTTCAGTGAGGGCTGGGTACAGTAGCTCACACCTGGAATCCCAGCACTTTGGGAGACCAAGGTGGGCAGATCACGAGGTCAGGAGTTCAAGACCAGCCTGGCCAATATAATGAAACCCAGGTCTACTAAAAATATGAAAATTAGCTGGGCTTGGTGGTGCGCATTTGTAGTCCCAGTTACTTGGGAGGCTGAGGCAGAAGACTCCCTTGAACCCAGGAGGTGGATGTTGCAGTGAGCCAAGATCACGACACTGCACTCCAGCCTGGGCAATCGAGCTAGACTCTGTCTCAAAGAAAAAATAAAAATAAATAAATAAACTTCAAAGAAATAAAAATGAATGTAACCACTGAAAAACTTTTAAAATGAGACTATCTAGTAACTCTCGCGCTTTTCTAGTTCTTCACTAAGTTATACTTAAAGACAGATAAGCATGAAAAAGAATTCATAGGTGTCCGGAAATGTGACTATAAACAGCATGCTACCACATGACATTTCTTTGAAATTTTAGGTTTTATCTGAAAAACTAAAATTTTTTTCACTTAATGTATTATTTCACTATTAATACATCATTCTTTATATTGCAATAAAACAATGTTTTAACTCTTTAAATATAATAAACATTTCAGGAAGATGTTTTATGTTTACTGTGTGTTGAGCATCTGAATTATAGAAATAAAATAATACTTATCCTGCAGGAATGTGGGAGATGATTATCCTGTCAAGTTGCCAAATATGCCCTCATATCAAGCCATACAGCAGTATAAAGAAAATCTTTTCAATAAAACTAGCATAGATTTAATATTCTAACACTCTCTGTCTGTCTGAACTTGCATAAGTTACTTAATCTCTGTGAACGTCATGTGTCTCATCTAAAAACTGACTTTTTAATGATTGTAAATAGTGTTTGTAGTGTTTAATGGAGTCATAAATATAATAAGTGCTCGATAAATGGTAAATATTGTTTCATTCTTATCATCATTCATAGTAATAGGATCATATCATTCCCTCTTGTTGGCACTGGCAGTCAATACTGAAAAAGAAATAGCTGAGGCTAAAGTTGCTAAAAATGTTAAGTTTTATTATCATTGTCATTATTGCCACCATCATTAGGCTATCCATCAGTAATTACTAAGTACCTGCTATCTGCTGAATCTTGAGAATAACAAGAGTTAAAACATACAGACTCTTTCAAAGTGACCTGAACTCAACCTGCTTAAAATTGAATTCAGGATCTTTATCCTAAAACCTGATTTTTCTTCAAGGTTCCTTATCTTTATGAATCACATCACTACGCATGGGTTATTCATCAAGGGTTATTCATGATTCCATCTTTTTTCCTCATCCTCAATATCTAATACATTAACAAGTCCTTCTGATTTAACTCCAAGTATCTTTCATGTATGCTAGGTCGAACAGTGTCTTCCAAAAATGTATGTCCAACCAGAACTTGTGAACGTAACCTTAGTTGGAAATGGGTACTTTAAAGATGTAATCAAGTGAGGATCATATGGGATTAGGCTAGTCTCTAAACCAATAACTAGTATCCTTGTAAGAACAAGAAACTTGGACACAGACACCCAGGGGGAAATCCATTTGAGACAGAGGCAAATATTGGAAAGATACATCTACAAGCCAAAGACAGCAAGGATTTTAGGCAACCACTTGAAACAAGAAAGAGGCAAAGTAGGATTTTTCCGTAGAGCCTTCAGAGAGAGCATAACACCACCAACGCCTTGATTTCAAACTTCAAGTCTCCAGAATTGTGAGAGGATAAAATTCTGTTGTTTTAAGCCACCCAGCTTTCTGTGCTTCATTATGACAGACCTAGGACGTTAATACATCACCTGTGTCTCATCACCCTATTCCAGGCCATCGTCATCCATATGCTACAAAAGCTTACTGCCTTCACCTGTTGGAATCTGAAACAGAGATTAAATACTAATGTTTAACTTTTGAGGTACCACCCCAGGGCATGGAGAGTGAGGACACAGCAAAGTAAGAGAGAGAAATATTATAAATAACGCAAAATGATGCATTATTTCGTTGACCACTGCATCATCATGAGCCACAAAACAGATGCAGCTGGTTGCTCAGCTACGTGAGATATCTCTAGACATACCACACACACAAAAAAAATTTGCCAAGGTATTGTCCATAGGGAGGAGGAAGCAGAGAACATTTATTTACGGGCTTCCCCCATCACCTGTTTCCCAATCATCAAAGTGGCTGATCGAAGGGTTAACTTCCCAACATTAGAGTAATATTATCTGGCCCCATTGGTGGCAACTTGAAATACTAAATTTTATATCCTGTGAAATGATACTTTATACAAATCCAGAATCAGTAGAAAAAACTGAAAACTCAGAACATGAGGTTCATTGACTCGGTAGTTCAGCAGCAACCACAGAGGAAGAGTGGGCCTCCCAGGTAAGTGACTGGTAGACCACAGGGAGTAGAACAGCAGGGAGGCCAAGCAGCTGCATCTGGAGTAAAGCAAGGGGCTGAAATGTGAGAGAGAATACACAAAGGAAGGTGCTCAAGAAGTACCAGATACATATCTTGACGATACTTTCTGCATTGACTGATACATCTCTAACTATTCCATTAACAACACTGCAGCTATATAAATTTTGTAGGATATAGCATCATTTGCTTAGAATTCATCAAAGATTCTCCATTGCTGTTAGGGTAAAGAGCAACATCTTTAACATGATCTATGCAATATCGGATTCTAACCCTATCTTACAAGTCCCCTTACTCTCTGCCCTGCTACCATAGTGTTCTGCTTTCATTTCCTCATGTTTGTTACATGAAAGTATTCTGTGTTACATCATAGAGGCTTCGTATATACTACTGCCTGTGTCTAGAAAGTTCTTTTCTAACCTTGAGCCTTGCTTTTCCTAGTTAAATCCTACTATTCCTTCAGATCCCCTTTTTAGTTTTTCTTTAAGAACTATTCTCACTTACCTAGCCTCCTAAACTTCTCCCATCATATGCTTTCATAACCACGTACCTCATCTCTGTCGCACTTACTACAAATACAGGTATTCATGTAATCATTTATTTATTTATTTTTGAGATGGAGCCTTGCTCTTTTGCCCAGGCTGGAGTGCAATGGCACAGTTTCAGCTCACTGTAACCTCCACCTCCTCAGTTCAAGTGATTCTCCTCCCTCAGCCTCTAAAGTAGCTAGGACTATAGGCGCGTACCACCATGCCTGGCTCAGTTTTGTATTTTTAATGGTGATGGGGTTTCACCATGTTGGCCAGGTTGGTTTCAAACCCCTAGGCTCAAGTGATCCATCTACCATGGCCTTCCAAAGTGCTGGGATTACAGGTGTAAGCCACTGTGGCCAGCCTGTATTTGTGTAATCTTTTATTAACTTCTGGATCCTCCAATCTAATATAAGCTTCATTAGGTCAGAAGTTTGTCTTTTGCAGGGATATTTTTTTGCACCAATATAAACCCAAAATGCAGCATTGTGTCTGGTACATGGTGCACTAGACACTCAAAAATACCTGAATGAATTATTTCAAGAGTTTGAGAACAGTTTTATAGGGAGGGGATGTCCATAAAAGATAATATGTACAACTTTGACTCAGTAGTTAAGTCTTTAAATAAAAACTCAAGGCAAGAAGAGCTACAACAGCTTAGAAGCCAGGAATTCAAGAAACAATGAACTTTAGATAATCAGAGAGGATGGAGCAGGGTCTCCTTTATCATATATGCTAGTGTTGGCTTCACCTCCCTTTTTGGCCATGAACAACAAACCTGTGATTTTCCTATGAGTGATGTTATCTTAATGTAATATTTTATTCTGGTAATTCTCAACCTACCACTGTGATATGATTTATTTATTTGGTTAGTGTAGAAAAAAATTAGGCATTTGTAATAAATATGCCATAAACCCATTGTAAATAATAACTTTATGTACCACAACTATCTCATATCTCACATGAGTTCATTTGCATAACAGAGTTTATGTTAATCATATAATTATAGAAATATCAGACAGCAAGGATGGAATTCAGAAACTGCATTACTAAAAGAAACTCATTCTAAGAGCATGCTAGTTGGAACGGTATTATACTTTGGCAATCATACTTTTGTGTTGTTGTTTTTGCAATTGTTGATGTTTTAAGAAGTGATGTTTAAAACATCAATTGATCTTTCAACAAAATTTGGAAAGAGTTGTTATGATACAATTAAATGGTATTTTGGTGTTTCAAATTATAATCTACTAGTAAATTAAAATGTAGGATATGGTATAAATAAGGATCTATTCAGCCCAGTTGAGATAATGAAATATTCTGTTTATTTTAATATAAGCTTGGCTACCCCATCAATGACTTTCTTTTGAATCTGGTAGTGAGCTAAGACCTTAACCAACCCCCTTTCCACTTTGCTTGTCTCAAAGACCTTTCTACCAAGATACTATTCTAATGAGTGTCATGTGTACCTGTAGCATCTTAAGATGTGGTCTTGAGTTTGGGACTGAGTGGTAGCCAAATGCTATAAAAGTGTTGAGGAACCTGTTATCAAAATCCAAATTTAAAAAAAGAAAAAAGTCATGTTAGTGGACTCCAGTAACTAAGTAAGGCATCTGATATTGGAGCCTGGAAGTAATGGTGAGCCATGCATGTAGTAGTGAAACAAGTGGTCAAAAGATCAATGTGAAATGGAGTATACAGGTGGCCCTTGAGCAATGCAGATTTGACCTGTGTGGGCCCACTTGTATGCAGATTTTCTTCCAACTCTATCACCCCTAGGATAGCCAGACCAACACCTCATCCTCCTCCAGGCCTACTCAACATGAAAATGATAAGGATGAGGACCTTTATGATGTTCCACTTCTGCTTAATGAACAGTAAATACAGTTTCTCTTCTTTCCGATTTTCTTAATAGCATTTTCATTTTCAGATTAGTTTATTATAGGAATAGAGTATATAGTACACATAACACAAAATATGTGTCAACCAATTATTTATGTTATCAATAAAACTTTTGGTCAACATGCTATTAATAGTTCAGTTTTGAGGGAGTTCAAAGTTATATGTCAATTTTTGGAGGGCTGTGCTCCCTAATCCCTGAGTAGTTCACGGATCAACTCAAGGTTTCTGGGCAGAATTATTAAAATGTCAGTTGTCTTCTTTTAATGCATACAATAAAGGACAGGGTGAGGGAGATGAGCTAAAAAGAAAACTATTAAGTTTTCAAGCACTATTAGAAGAAATACAGAGAAGCCAGGATTGCTGGATTTGATTATAAGGACTATTTCACATCTCTACTCCTTGACAGAAAAACACTCTTAGAGAAAGAAACCATCACAGAGTAAATATCGCATCAAGGACATCAGAGCCTTTGTTAGGAATTCTGAAATATTCAAGTTAGTGCCTATTTGACTCTCTCATTTTGACAGGAAACTTCAAGAACATTGAAGTTATAGCTCTTTAAAAGTCTAGCTTCAAAATACTTTTGAAGATATCTAGAAAAATGATATCTCAGAAAGAAAATAATTGTAGATGTGGCTTTTGTCTAATGAAGTGAACTATAATTCATTGAAAACATAACTTTTAGGGAATTGGATCACTATGGATGTTTAATAGAGGACAGAAACAACTCAAAAGCAAAGAGAGCTTGGAGGATCCTTTCTTCTTCTTTCTTTCTTTCTTTCTTTCTTCTTCTTCTTCTTCTTCTTCTTTCTTCTTTCTTCTTCTTCTTCTTCTTCTTTCTTCTTCTTTCTTCTTCTTTCTTCTTCTTCCTTCTTCTTCTTGTTGTTGTTGTTGTTTTGAGACAGGGTCTTGCTCTGTCATCCAGGCTGGAGCACAGTGCAGGCTCCCTGCAGCCTCCACCTCCTGGGCACAAGGGATTCTCCTACTTCAGCCTCCCGAGTAACTTAAGACTACAGGAGTGAATCACCACCCCTGGCTAATGTTTTATTTTTTGTGGAGACAGGGTCTCACCCTGTTGCTTAGGTTAATCTTGAACTTCTGACCTCAAGTTATCCACCTGCCTTGGCCTCCTAAAGTGTTGGGATCACAGGTGTGAGCCACCATGTCCAGCCGGAGATCCAACTTTCAATAGACAGGAAACAGGATGAAGAACCTACTCACACACTTATGCAAAATAAGGTTCTTGGGAGGAGTGAGCAGCAGAGCCAAGAGCCATGAAGCACAACCAACTAGAAAATGACTATGAAAGCAGAGCTGTATCCTGATAAAGGAGTACTCCTTGAGCTAGTAATAAATATAGGACGCCTAATAAAATATGCTGGATCAAGTTTCATAATTGCTGTGAACAAATGACTATTCTATGCCTTCTGTCCTTTGAATGAGATTGTCTAATGCAATTATTGCAGTTAGCCTTTGCCCTGTCTCACAAATATATGTTGTGTGTTTTGGGAGAAGTGATAGATAATTATTTTAGTTTTAGTTAGTATGGGGAGATGAGAATCATTGAGGCCAGACGGTATCTGTGGTGTTATGTTTCTATAGTCATCCGCAAGGAATCAACTTCATTGTATCCGTGTTCTTATATGGTACCCTCCAAAATTGACTCTGATATTGGCTGTATGATGTGCTTTACACCCTATGTGACACTAGCAAATGAATTGCAAGCATAAAATGAAAAGCACTTGTTAATTAGAGCTTGCTGTCTCCTGAAACGTTTTTACTCACTATGTGGAAAAGCTTAAACTAGCTTTTTCATGAATGAGAGAGAATATATAGAGAGGTTCCAGTCTTGTTCATCTCAGATGAAGTCCAATACACTCATGATCCCAGTTGACACCATTTAAAACAGATCTGAGTCATCCTAGATGAGTACAGCTCAAATTGCTGATTCATAAAATTAGAAGCAAGTAGACAATTGTCGTTTTAGTCACTAAGTTTGTGGAACAGTTTCTTATGCAGCAAGACACACCTGATATCTCAGCCTCCCAGGCAGACTCTACTTCCTGTTATTCTCTATTTCTTTTAAAAGAGACTTCCTAATTTCCTAATCATTTTACTGACTAATTACTTTAAAAATATATGACACCTATAGCTCTAAGTGTCTCTCCATGAGACTGTAAGTCACCTAAGAAGTATACCTTACTTAATTTTGTATTCTCAACATCCAATACAGTATCTACACAGAATAGGAATGTAATGAATTGGATTATGAATGAGCAACAGTAATTTCTTCATTTATCCAATACTGAATTTTAACTTGATATTCAGCACTGAGGATGATAGTTAAAATTATTTCAGGAAAACAACTAATTTTATTGTAATTCAATTTGATTTTTATAAAAGTGTATTTAATTTTACTCAGGAACTTACTAGCATTTTACACATTTGAATGTAGCTTAGAGAGAAGACAAATCTAGAGATATTTTGTTCTAAACCTGAGACTGCATTCTAGTGATACTATTGTTCCGAGGCCCTTATGTCTAGGGCATATGATGACTAAACATAGAACCAGTACACTTTTTTGTGTGTGATTCATTTATTGAACAATTAAAATTATTTTGGAAAATAAAGCCTTTTTAGGTCCCTCTATGTATGTGACAAAGGACATATGCACCAGTAAGACATTACACATGCTAAGCTCCCAGCATTCAAGCAGTTTTTCCAGACCCCACATCTTCCATCCCTCACCACCGGTTCAGATCCCCCTGGTTTTTATCACAAGGCCCATTGTAGGCAATCAACAGCACAACAGTTAACCACCTGGCCCCAGAAATTCAGTTGCTCAGGTGTAAATTGTGGCTCTGACACTTGTTAGCTACATGCTTTGAAACACATTTTTAAAAAATTATACCTACGAGTTGTACGTATTCTAAGAGTACATATGATATTTTAATACACACATATAATGTGTAATATTATCAAATCAGGGTAATTGAAATATCTATCACCTCAAACATTTATTTTTTCTTTATATGGAGAACATTTGAATTCTTCTTTTCTAGATATTTTGACATATACAACAAATTACTGTCAACTATAAGTCACTTTAGTGAACGATCAAGTGCTACATTGTATTCCTTCTAATTGTATTGTTGTACCCATTAACAAGGCTCTCTTCATCACCCCTTACATGCTACCCTTCCCAGCTTCCCAGATTTAATCATCAATCTATTCTCTATCTTTGTGAGATCTGCTTTTTTAGTTCCCACCTATGAGTGAGAATATATGATATTTGCCTGTCTCTGGATTATTTCAGTAACATAGTGACTCTCAGTTCCATCCACGTTGCTGCAAGTGACATGATTTTATTCTTTTTATGGGTTAATAATATTCCATTGTGTATATATACCATGTTTTCTTTATCCATTCATCTGTTGATGGGTACTTAGTAATTGCATATATTGGCTATTTTCCAGAGTGCTACAATAAATATGGTTTATTTTCTAGAGCAAACTACATACAATCTATGGAAATAGAGGTGATATTAATTGGCATTTCCACCAACACTGTATGAAGGTTTCTCTTTCTTTGAAACCTCATCAGCATTCATTATTTTTTTATTAAAATTTTTTTAAAGATTATTTATGAAGAAAAGCCATTTTAATTGGGGTGAGATGATATCTCATTGTAATTTTAATCTGCATTTCCTAGATGATTAGTGTTGTTGGCCATTTTTTCATATACATGTTAGTCATTTGTATGTCTTTTTTGAGAAATGTCTATTCAGATATTTTGCCTATTTTTAAATCAGATTATTTGGTTTTTTGCCATTGAGTTGAGTTACTTATGTATTCTGGTTGTTAGTTTCTTGTTGGATGGATAGTTTTAAGTGTTTTCTCCCATTTGGCAGGTTGTAGCTTCACTTTTTCATTGTTTACTTTGCTGTGAAGAAATTCTTTAGTTTGATGTAATCTCATTTGCCTGTTTTTTGTTTTGTTGCCTGTGTTTTTGAGGTTCCCATCCAACAAAAACCTTGCCCATATCAATGTTCTAAGGCCTTTCCCCAATGCATTTAACTAGAGTTTCATATTCTGAGATTTAAATCTTTAAGCTATTTTGATGTAATTTTTGTATATGGTGAGAGATAGGGGTCTAATTTTGTTTTTCAGCATATGGTTATTTAGTTTTTTCCAGCACTGTTTATTGAAGAGACTGTCATTTCCTCAGTGTATATTCTTGGTGTCTTTGTTGAAAATGATTCAGCTATAAATGTTTAGATTTATTTTGTCTCCTTTGTTGTATGGAACACATTATCTAATCTGTTACTGTTTCAGTTTTCTCCTCTGCTAAGTAGATACAAAAATTGCACTTACCTCAACATGTGAAGATTAAAATCAGTTTACATATGGTGCAAAAAAATATGCAATGCTTTTCAGCAGAAAAAAATTGCAGAAATGTTAGCTCTGCATAGATTCTACTTTTTGGCCTAGTCCTTCCCAATGAAAGCTTTGGGTTAACTGTTTGCCTTTCATTGATTTTTTAGATTCAGTCCCTGTATTATTATTCAAAGATAATCTCACCATATCTCTGTCCTGAAACCAGTAGATTCTTTGAAATTGTCAATATCAAAGACAATTTCATTGGTGGGGAATTTGGATAATACATGTTTAGAATATATCTTAATTTACTCATTGAGATGTCAGCAAATAATAATGTTTAATTTTTGAGAAGATGGTCTCTGTGTTGGCAATGCCTATATTGCTATTTGTGATGATTCTTTCCAGTGTACATCAGTAATGAAGACTGTTGTCTGATATCATTTTAGTTCATTATGTTTGTAATATAATCTGTTTGAATGTACTTGTTTCTGCTCCAAACAAAGACTCTATTAGGGAGTATAAAAGATAGTATCATGATTATTAGAAAGTAATATGTGTTAATTACAGTAAGATCTACCAAGCTAGCCTCATTTATTTTGATTTTTTTTTTTTGGAATTTTGATTTTTAATTTTTATGTTATAGCAGTACTTTTAGTTGCCTTTTTAACCAACATTTTCTTTTTTCTTCGAAATAAAGTCCTGATTTTATTTACAGAAGTATGCCTAGAATGGTTTGAAACCATGTCTAAATAAAGAGATTGAGCCATTATCAGTTGAAGCCAATCACAGTAGTACTATTTCTCTCATTAGTGATAGGATTTTACACGAAGGTGATACAATGCTAGTCAATGAAATATGAGGAGTTCTGTTGAGGTTCTTCTGTGAAAGATATTCCTCAGTAATAAAAAGTGAAACAGAGGAGGAAATAACTTCTTCTCCTACTGAATGTTGTGTTATCTGACTAGAATGACTGGGTCTTGGGTAGCTTCATTGTCATCTTGAAAGATTAGGGACACATTGAATATGGCAGAGCAAGACTGAGGAGCTTGATGACATTATGCAAAAGCTAAATTCATTAGCTCTAGAGGAGCTTGCCCCCAAAACCTTTTTATTATGTGAGTTAACATATTTTCTTTGTTCTTTAAAACAGTTGAGTGGAAATTTTCTGGGTTTTGTATCTTAAAAAATTTCTGAAACATATTTAAAGGATGATAGTAAATGTTACTTCAAAAAGCATGTTTATGTTATTTCTATGGATAATATGAGACCATTTAAGTAATTTTATGAACTAGTAAGCATATAATTCCCAAGAGAACTAGATTGTACATCAGAGTCAAAAAGGAAACAGGTCGTTGGGGCATGGTATAGCACTCTATCTTAATCAATATTTTTTATCCATTTATAACTGTTTTTGCCATTGATATAAAGGAGAAAACCTAGAAGCTGAAGTCTGAAGTTTGTTGTTCAATGATAAATGATATTTGTTTATCATTTTATCATTTCTCATTGTATATGATGTATATATACATATATATGTACATATGTAGTGTGAGTTGTGTATGTAACATGTTTATATTTGTATTTTATATAAAGTATGTTAAATATTATATATTTATCACTTATATATACATATGTATACATATGTATATTATAACACCAACAGAACACAAAATATGGCCTATTGTACATGCTCATGCTTTCTACAAGCTGTTTTCTGAATATCCTTCCCATTCTTATACAAATCGTCAATTTGATTGGTGCTCTATTCAAAACCATTTTAATAGATCGGTGGATAGAATTCCCAACTGCTGAGAATATTGACTGCTAGTAGCTCATCTTTGCCCCCTTTTCCAGTGAATTGCCCATGGCTGCACAGGAGCTGCCATAGCTAGGAGATTAACCCCACTTTCTGAAGTGACAAACTGAAGCACCTTTAGTGATAACCAACAGATGACTGACACAATGGTACAAAAGAGAGCTCTTCTGCTGCAAAGTGGAGACAAATACTGCAATTCATGCTTCAGAGCTCCTGACAGGACCAAACTGAAGCTAAACTCTAGCAAAACTGATATGTTTGCTTAGTTTTCGTCCCCCACCCTGTCCTGTTTCTCTTCCTCTCCTTCTCTTGAGGGCACTCTTGCAATAAATCAGTTTCACCAGAATTCTCATCTGAAAGTCTTCTAGGAAACTTGAGTTAAGTGATTACACCTGGATAATTTCTCAGTATCTTTCAAGACTCAGGTCTACTGTTATTTACTCTATAAAACCCTTAAAATTTTTCTGAAGTAGCGTTAAGCAGTATCTTCTCCATGGCCACATAGCACATATTTTGGCAACAAAACATTAAAATTTCTTGGTGTTCTTTTCAGAAAGAAGATGAAAATTACAGGTGAATGCTCATGACCCAAATGGAAAGCTGAAGGAAGAGAGCCAAAACCAGTAAGAGAATCTGCTGAGAGAATCTTGGGTACAGAAAAGGAAGGCACCAAGAGTCTCAGAGATTGCCTATGAGGAACTTGGAGTCCCTTCAGAAAGGGTAAGTAGAGATATTTCTTTACTCCTCTCACTCCTGTGACAGACTTCTGGCTGCCATATTGCCAAGATGTCCTTCCGCCTTTGTGAGCCCAGACAATGCTGTTGATAATGATTTGAGAACTCCTTGAGAGCAGAGCACTGGGCAGTCAGCTTGTGTAGATGTGCACACACTCTGCTCAAACCCATGCGATGATGGCAAGCTCTGTACTGGTAGTGCACAAGTTGTGGACCACTATCTGGCTTGGAGAATCTCAGCCCTTGTGTTGCTACATCTCCAGATGCTCCACAAACACACCCCAGAACCTGCTCTGACTTTGGAAATCACAAGGGACCAGTAGGACCCTGGGCAGATGTGAGATACCCTGAGGTCTAGCAGTCAGCACAGGCTTTTCCAAAATGAATGGGAGATGCAAACCATCAAAGCTCTCCTTGGGATAAAGAAAATCACATTGTCCTCTCTTCTTTACCTGAAAGCTCCCACTTGTGATCAGAGGGTGACTGTTCCTCTCCTAGCAGAGAAGTGGGCACAGTGCTGATCCCTGAATGAGGGAAACATTGTTCCATCTGAGCGGGCAGGTGGCATCTGTGCTAGGAATGGACGTGGAGAGGGGATTATATCCCATCACCTGCTCCCCCACCTTACCCCACCCAATGCTGTGGATGCAGCTCAGGCTTTTTCTGTTGGGGACTTGCATGAGTGGATTTGGAGATAGACTTTCCAGTGCTATTTGCAGTGGATGCACTCCTATTGAAGGTATGCCCTTTGTCTGGGCTTGCATGAAGGGTGGGGCTCATCTCCCTGCCCCACTAAACAAGGCAATAGCTCCTGCAATGGAGAATAAACCAGCCACACAACTGTCTGTTCTAGGCTGGAGGAAGAGGTGTCACTCTGAGGCCATTTTGGCAGGAGCCAGATGGGCATTTCTTTATACACCTTAGTTGCATTGTGGCTTGGAGATATAGGACAGTGTCTATCTGAACTAAAAGTTGCAAGCCTTGCAACAGGAATGGTAAGAAAACTGATTGCATTCCTGCCTGCGCAGGATGAGGAGCCATTGCAGTCCCCTCCCTGTACCTCACCCCCTGTGGAGATCTCAGTGAATGGCACCATGAATTCCCTCCTCCATTAGAGCAAGTGATTTCACTAGTCATGGGAATATCCTAGGATGAGCTGAGGCTCTTACACTTGAGTGCCACCTATTGTTGAACTGGAGACTGAACTGCACAACCAAATTAAAAAACTGCAGACAGAAGGGCATAGTGCTAGGGTACAAGATAAGCTTCCTGAGACTTCTGCACTCTAAGCCCTGCAGAACATAGTGAGTCAGATCATAAACCTAATGCATTGATCTACCAATTAGCATCTGATAAAGCCACTGCACAAAAGTATTCATAACTAAGGAACTCATACAGAACATTGGCCCCCCTGAAAATACCCAGAAACAAAGCTAAACACTCATACACAAAATACATAACAGTCATACGTGCAAAGGAGAAAAGAATACAACATTTAAAATTTCCATCTAGGCCAGGTGCAGTGGTTCCTGCCCATAATCCCAGCACTTTGGGAGGCTGAGGCTGGTGGATTACATGAAGTCAGGAGTTTGAGACTACCCTGGCCAACATTTTGAAACCCTATCTCTATTAAAAATACAAAAAATTAGCTGGATGTGGTGACGTGCCTATAATCCCAGCTACTAGGGAGGCTGAGGCAGGAGAATCACTGGAACCCAGGAAGTGGAGGTTGCAGTGAGCTGAGATCATGCCACCACGCTCCAGTCTGGGAGACAGAGTGAGACTCTGTTTCAAAAACTAAAATTAATTAATTAAAATAAAATAAAAGTCCCATGCAAATTCAATAATAAAAAGTAACATATTTTTCAGATGAGAAGGAATCAGAGTAAGAACTTGGCAGTATAAAAAGACAGTGTTTAGGTACCCCATCAGGATCACATTAGCACTCTAGTAAGAGATCTTAACTAGGATAAAAATTCTGAAATGATAGATAGAGAATTCAAAATATAGACTGTAAGGAAGCTTATTGAGATTAAAGAGACAGTTGAAAACCAACACAAAGTAATTAGAAAAACAATTTAGGATATGAAAGACAAGACAGATAGACATATGTACACATATGTGTGTGTGTGTGTATGTGTGTGTGTGTGTGTGTGTGTGTGTATATATACACCCCCAAGTAGAACTTGCATAAATAAAAAAAGAACACTGAGTTTCACAAAACAGTTGAAAGCTTTAATAATAAACTAAACAAAGCAGAATTAATAATTTCAGAATGTGAAGACTAGTCTTTTGAATTAATCTAGTCACCCAAATATAAAGAAAAAATTCTTGAAAAATAAAAAAAAAAGAATTTGAGAAATATGGGATTATGTGAAGCCACCAAACTAATGATTTATAAGACATCCCTGAGGGAGAAGAAAACTAAAAGTTTGAAAATATATATGAGTAAATAATTCAGAAAAATTCCTATGATCTTGCTAGATATGTATCCACCTAATACATGAAATTCAGATAGCACCTGGAAGATACAAGACAGACATAATCAAGGAATATAGTTATCAGACTATCCAAGGTCAATTTCAAAGAAAAAAATATTAAAAATAGCTAGAGATAAGTGTTAAATCACCTATAAAGGAAATTTCATCAAAGTAATAAGAGACGTCTCCAAAGAAACATAAGTCAGAAGAGATTGGGTGTCTATTTTAGCCTTCTTAAAAAAAATGTCAGCCAAGAATTTTATATCCTGGCAAACTAAGCTTCAAGAATTAAGGAGAAATAAATGCAAGCAAATGCTAAGGGAATTCATCACCACTAGATTGGCCCTATAAGAACTGCTCAGTGGAGTTCTAAACATGATAAAAGGATGCTACTC
>NW_022436942.1:17377792-17528239 GCF_009761245.1 Sapajus apella
AAAAAAAAAAAAAAAAAAAAAAAAAAAAAAAAAAAAAAAGCATATGTAATTACAAAGCTCACAGAACCTAGAAAGAAATAACACAATTGAGACAACAATGCAATTAGGTAACAACACTGTGTCAGGAACAAAACCTCACATATCAATGCTACCTTGAATATAAATAACCTAAATGTTCCACTTTAAAGATATAGATTGGCAAATTCGATTTTTTTAAAAAAGACCCAACCATCTGCTGAATATAAGAGACCCACCTAATGGGTAAAGACATATACCTATGAAAATTAAAGTGGTGGAAAAAGATGTATCACACAAAAGGAAAAAAAATGAGCAGGAGTAGTTGTTCTTATATCAGATAAGACAGACTTTAAGTCAATAAAACTAAAAAAAAGACAAAGAAGACCACCATATGATGATAAAGGGTTCAATTAGACAAGAAAATTTAACTACCCTAAATACATATGTGCCCAATATTGGAGCACCCAGATTCACAAAACAAATGCTACTAGACCTAGGAAAAGAGATAGCTAGCAATAAAATAATTGAGGGGCCCTTCAACACCTCACTGACAACACTAGACAGATCATTGATGCAGAAGTATCAACAAAGAAACTCTTGACCTAAATTAGACTCTAGAGCAAATGGACCTAATAGACATTTACAGAACATTCTCTCCAATAGTAACACAAAATGCAGTTTTCTTATCTGCTCATGAAACAATTTCCAAAATTGACCATGTTCCTGGCCATAAAGCAAGTCTCAGTAAATTCAAAAGGATCAAAATCACATCAAATATCTTCTCAGATCATAGTAAAACAAATTTTAAAATAAATACCAAGATGAACTCTAAAAAATACACAAGAATATGGAAACTAAGCAATATGCTCCTGAATAATACTGGACAAACAATTAAATTAAGACAGGAATTTTTTAAAAAACTTTTGAAATAAATGAAAATAGAGACAAAGCATACCAAAACCCATGAGATTCAGCAAAAGCAGTGTTTAGAAGAAAGTTTATAGCAAGCTTGTCTAACCTGCGGCCCATGCAGCTCAGTATGGCTTTGAATGTGGCTCAACACAAATTCATAAACTTTCTTAAAACATTAGGATTTTTTTAAAGTTCATCATCATTAGTGTTAGTGTACTTTAAATGTGTCCCAAGTCTTGGAGCCTAAAGATTGGACACCCCTGGTTTATAGCATTAAATTCCTACATCAAAAAGAAAAAACCTCCAATTAGCAACATAGCATCACACCTCAAGGTGGTAGCAAAACAAGAACAAACCAAACCCAAACCTAGCAGAAGAAATCAAATAACAAATTTCAGAGCAAAACTAAATGAAATTGAGACCAAAAAATAGTACAAAGGATTAATGAAACAAAACAGTTGATTTTTTTAAGTAATAAAATCAATAGACCACTAACTAGATTAACCAAGATGAAACAAGAGAAAATTCAAACAAATACAAAAAGAAATAATAAAGTTGACATTACAGCTGATACCACAGAAATAAAAACATCATTAGAGACAATTATGAGCATCCCTATGTGCACAGACTAGAAAACCTAAAAAAAAATGGATAAACTCCTGGAAACATATATTCCTCTAAGACTGAAGAGGGAAGAAATAGAAATACTGAACATACCAATAAATGAATCAATAATTTTAAAAACTCTCAACAAAAAGACACAATATTAGGAAGATTCACAACCAAATTTTATGAGATGCACAAAATAACAACTGGTACCATTCCTACTGAAACTATTCCAAAAAATATGAGGAGGTGATATTCTTCCCTAATCCATTCTACAAAACCAGTGTTACCCAGATACCACAATGAGGCAAGGAAAAAACAGAAAAGGCAACTGCAAGCTAATATCCCTGATGAACACAGATGCAAAAATCCTCAATAAAGTACTCACAAGCCAAGTCCAACAGCACATCAAAAAATTAATACATCATAATCAAGTAAGTTTTATTCCAAGAATGTAAGATTAGTTCAACATATGCAAATCAATAAACATGATTCATCACATAAACAGAATTAAAAACAAAAGCATATGATCATCTCAACAGATGCAGAAAATGTATCCAATACAATCCAATATCTTTTTATAATAAAAACCCTCAGCAACAATCTAGGCATCTCAGGAATATACCTGAAAATAATAAGAACTATCTGTGACAAACCCATAGCCAATATCATACTCCTGACCTTGTGATCCGCCGGACTTGGCCTACCAAAGTGCTGGGATTATAGGTGTGAGCTGCTGCTCCCGGCCTCTGGCTTTGTTCTTTTTGCTCAGGATTACTTTGGATATTTAGGCTACTTTTTACTTCCACATACATTTTAGAATTATTTTTCTAATTATGTAAAAAATTATGTTGGTAATTTGATAGAAATTATGTTAAACCTGTGGATTACTTTGAGCAATGTGGTAATTTTAATGATATTGACTCTTTCAATTCATGAGCATAGAATATTTTTTCCATTTCTTTGTGTCATCTACAGTATCTTTTATTGGTGTATTGCAGTTCTCCTTGTAGAGATCTTTTACCTCCTTGCTTAAATGTATTCCAAGGTATCATTTGTGTGTGTGTCACTATCGTAAATGGAATTGTGTTCTTGGTTTGCTTCTCAACTTGAACATTATTCGTACATTGAAATGCTCTGATTTCTGTATGTTGATATTGTATCCTGAAACTTAACTTATGTCGTGTATTAGATCTATGAATATTTTGAAGGAATCTTTAGGATTTTCTAGGTGTAAAATAATATTATCAGCAAACAGAGACAATTTGACTTCCTCTTTTCCAATCTGAATGCTTTTTAAAATTTATCTTGCCTGATAGCTCTGGCTAGAACTTCTAGTACCTGCCACCACGCCCAGCTAATTTTTGTATTTTTTTTTTTTTAGTAGAGATATAGTTTCACCATATTGTCCAGGTTGAGGTAGGGGAATCACTTGAACCCAGGAGACAGAGGTTGCAGTGAGCAGAGATTGCGTCATTGCACTCCAAAAAAAAAACAAACAAACAAACAAAAAACAAACAAACAAAAAAGAACAAAGCTAGAGTGATCACATTACCTAACTTTAAACTATACTACAAGGTTCAACTAACCAACACAGCATAGTACTGGAACAAAAATAGACATATAGATCAGGGGAACAGAATAGAGAACCCGGAAATAAAGACATATATCTACAAGTAACTGATCTTCAACAAAGTTGACAAAAATAAACAATGGGAAATATTCAATAAATATTAATAGCACTGGGAAATTTGGCTAGCCATATGCAGAAGAGTAAAACAGGACCTCTATCTCTCACCATATACAAAAGTTAACTCAATATGGATTAAAGATTTAAATCCAAGACTTGAAACTACAAATCCTAGAAGACAACTTAAGAAAAACACTCCTGGACATTGTCCTAGGGAAAGAATTTATAATTAAGACTTTACAAGCAAATGAAACAAAAACAAAAATAGATAAACGGGACGTAATTAAACTAAAAAGCCTCTGCATAACAAAAGAAATAATAAACAGACAATCCACAGAATTGGAAAAATACTTGGAAATTATGCATCCAAGAAACTACTAATATCTCGAGACTGTAAAAGGAACTCAAACAACTCAACCAACAAAAAACAAATAAAAAGGAGGCAAAAGACATTTATTTAAGAAAGACATTTAAGAAGCCAACAAGTATATGAAAAAATGTTCAACATCACTAATCATCAGAGAAATGCAAATTAGAAGTACAATGAGTTACCTTTTTACACTGGTTCGTATAGATATTATTAAAAAGTCAAAAAATAGATATAGGCAAGGATAAAGAGAAAAGGGAACTCATACGCTATTGGTGGCAATGTACATTAGCACAACCTATAGAGAATAGTATGGACAGTGAATAGTATGGAGAATAGAGTGAACTAAAAATAGAATTACCATTCATCCCAACAATACCTACTACTGAGCATCTACCCTCTCAAAAAAGAAATCATTATATGAAAAAGACACTTGCACTTGTTTGTTTTTTGCAGTACTATTCACAATAGCAAAGTCTTGGAATACCTAGGTGTTCATCAGTGATGGACTGGATAAAGAAAATGTGGTATATATACACCATGGAATACCATGCAGTCATAAAGAAGAATGAAATTACATCTTCTGCAGCAACTTGTGTGGAGCTGAAGACCACTGAGTGAAATAACTCAGAAACAGAAAATCAAATACCACAGGTGCCACGGGAATATGGAAAAAAAACTCCTGCAGCTAGCTCACTGTCTTTTGAAAAAGTCACTCAGTTTTGTACTTGAAATCCAGGGCCTTGGTGGTGTAGGCACAGGAGGAAATCTCCTCATCTGTGGGTTGCAAAAGCAATGGGAAAAGTGTAGTATCTGGGCTGGACAGCACAATCCCTCATGGCTTCACTTGGCTAGGGGAGGGAGGTCCCTGACCCCTTGCACTTCCTGGGCGAGGTGACACGCTACCCTGCTTTTACGCACCCTTCTTGGGCTCCACCGACTGTCTAACCAGTCTCAATGAAATGAACTGGGTACCTCAGCTGGAAATGCAGAAATCACCTGCCTTCTGTGTTGGTCTTGCTGGGAGCTGCAGACTGGAGCTGTTCTTACTTGGCCATCTAGCCAGATTCCCCAACCACATTCAATATTGATTTAGATGCTGGAGATATAAATAGCGTAGACGTGAGTTTAATTCTAGTGAATAGAAGACTCAACGCAACAATTTTCAGAAACATTCAAAGCAACAAAATAATAAAAATTAAAGAATAAACAGGATTAAAACCATTCATATAAAGATTTGTATATATGAGAATTGTGCACAGTTCTATGCTAACAGACAAATGTTAATTTCAATAGAAAATTTTTCTAAGTATTATTTATAAGTAATGTATTTGAGAAAGACTAGAAGACCTAAACAGACCAGGGCACATAGAAGAATCATAAAAAGTTATCAAGGATTTATGTTCAATACATTTAGTGATCTAGGGCCAGGGTTTTGTCCAGATGATTTCTTTCAAACTTTTTAAAGAGTACAGATAATAATGTAAAAAAGATAATATACTTTCTGTGTTCTTTATAACAGAGATACTGGGAGTTAGGGTAGGAGTGGTAGTGATGCTATCTACTGTAGAATTTAGGAACATCTAAAAATATCTATTCTAGTTTGAAAAACTAACATAATCTATTACCAAAATGCAAATACTGTTGCAATCAAAAGAAAGTCAGTGATCACACTCACTTGTGAATATACACATGTAAATTCAGATCCTCTAAAAAAAAAAATACTAACAAGTCTACATGGAGATACATACATAACCTCACAACAAATTATATCCAGAAATGTTTGTTTTCATTTTAGAACATATTTTACTTTAAGATATATTATCATTGAAAAATTAACAGCATCATATAATCTCAAGTATTACTGAACACCCATTCAATTAAATTCAGAAGCAAATTAAATATTTAGAAAATGATATAGATTAATATTTTCCAAACATCATAAAGATTATTATAGTATTCACAGTTATCTGAATATTTGCCCTTTCCTCAGCCCATTTTGTGATTACCTGTTCCGCTGAACATTGTCTGGCACTGCAAATTCTGGGCTGTGATCCATCAGTACGAATGTTCTAGAGCATGAGAGTGAGCCCATAGCCACAGCAATGATAGGGCAATAGAACTGCCATCCAGGGCCCAGAACTCTTGGACACCACCTAAGTGGAAGGTCAGGAGATCAAGTTCATGTGGAACTTACAGGAAAATGGCGTTTTGAAAGAAAACATGGAAGAATAAAAAGTAAGAGGAAGAGAAAGTAGATGGAAAAAGAAGGAAAAGAGAAAGTGTGAGGTTAGAGCAGAAGTAAAGAAAATGGTGGGTACCAGTGGAATAGGAAAGAAGCAGACAAAGAAAAAGAAAAGGATGAACTTACTAATATTTGTATTTTGACTATAAAATAAACTTGCTCAAGAACAAATAGCTAGTAAACATGGAACTGCGATTTGAACATGCATCCCAAATTCTGGACTCCTGATTCTGAAGACTACCTTCTTTTCACTGAACTATGCTGCCTCTTCCCTTTGCCTCTGAACTCCCACAATCCTTAAAAGCTTGGAGCACCATACTTTAAATGGTTTTCATCACAAATTTTTACTCCAACTTGACCTGAAGATCAGTGAATGTGTTTCCCCATCCTGGGCTTACAGAATATTGTATTTGGTTTCTTTGTTTACTTTACTTTCTATTCATCATTTTTGTTGAAATTCAAAATATCAGATTGAACACATTGACAGGTTTCCCCCTGTCAAAAAATTCTTAAACCCGCATTTTGATTTCTGTCTACTTCACAGTTTCTTTGAGTTTTATACCATTAGCAATTTTTAGAATTTCTTCCTGGTTACTGATAAAATCACTGAATAGGACTGGATCAAGAAAAGAGAATTAAAAATCTTCCTTCAAATTGTCCTCAAGTGCTAAATCAGAACTGAGTAGTGTATTTTATTAAGTTACTAATCCATCAAATTATGCAACTAATTCAACAGCATTACTCTTTGTTTTCTGCAAGTAAAATAAAATATCCCCACTAAATATCTTATTGAAATATAGCCTTATTATATGGATTATATTTGATTTATCCTTCCTTTTAGAACATAATTCCAAGTTACTTACTATGGCCAAACTGAGAATATACTGCAAACCTCATATGATCGTACAGGAAGATTATTTTACTATCTTCCCTACATGTCAACAGAAAATGTTTTCACTGATACATTTTTTAAATCATCCAATGTGATATTAACATAAGCTTAGTTAATTCACAGCATTGGCTCAGCCATCTGTTTTGTTTACAGTGCGTTGGTAATTTTAGGAATTCCACAGATTGTTTATGCACTCGCATACCTACCTATCATTTTCTTAAAGAACATGAGCCAAGACTGGGAAGAAGAAGAGCTAGATTTTATTCCTTATTCTGCCAGCAACTACCTTCATGATGGTATTATGTAATTACTAATTCAGGTTATTTTATTCATATATTGTGTTAAAAGAATTTACTATATTAGCATTTCCCAAAATCTTCATAAAATTTACCTTCATGGTTTAATAGATATTGCTAGAAATATAATACCTGTAGTAAAATACCTTGGAACAGTGCCAATAAATTTATTTATTTTTGGATTATCATAGCAGAGCCTTAAAATTAAAACAAAATTATCTTTCCAACAAAGAGCTATGATAGTGTTTCCAAAACCTGTTAAGACATGGAACACTTCTGTATAGTTTGCTTTGTTGGCTAGTGTTCTCTAGAGCATATGCTAGAAAATATAGAAATATGTTTGGAGATCTAACATCATTTCTGCTCCGTAGGATTCTATTATTACCATATATTCTGCACCTACTCAAGCAGAATACAGAATCTAAAGTTTTCATGATAAAGGCAAAGCCAAAGAAACTGAATGAAAAGGGATGATGTCAATAGATTCCAATAAGGCTAAAATTGAAATTTTGAGGTCCTTACTTGTGAATGGGTTCTGAGTGTATTCATGACAAAAGTCCATCCCATCAAATAAAAATAAACTTAATGAAAGTCATCAAAAAGTTGTTATGATATATTCTTGTTATTGATTTTGTTGTTGCAGGGTTAACAACAACTTCTGGATAGGAAAGTAATATAAAGTAAGCTTTATGTAGAATAGATATAAAAGTATAAGAATGTAAAAAATAGTAGATAGAAACATAAGGTTAAAAAGGAAGAAAGCTTTTAAAACCACGCATTGTATCAAAAGACACAAAATTTTATTAGGCAGGAGGCAGAAGTTAAACAGATCTGTCATGCATCATAAGAATGTAAGGTAATGCCTGTGTTAAATTGCTTCATTTAGCCATTCCACAATGTATACATATATAAAAGCATCATGTTGCATACCATAAACATACAACTTCTTCTAAATCAAAAAAGAAAATTATCTCAAAATAAAAAAATAAGAAAGCAGATAACATATAATATTTTAGTTAAATATTCTGACAGATGGCATTGGCCTGGTTGAACAGAATGGTAACATAACAAAGTTGTTAAATATTTTAATTTTTCTGTAGATTTATCACTTTCCTCTTAAGTTGCTATTGAATATAGGAGTGTTAAAAGAAGAAAAGAGTTGGAAGGTACTTAAGGTGAACATGATTTCTTGAAAGCCATAATGTATTTGTTAAACCGTAAAATATATTTGCCCTAAAGTATTAGTCTAAGAAAGCTCTTGTACCTGTCGTCTCTGTGCACATTTGGCCTCAGGAAAGTATGAACCTCGCTGTTCTTCATTGCATAATGTTGGAAATAAACACCAAATCCCTTCAAGGTATTGTTTACATAACTTTGTATTCCTCAGGATTCCTATTTTAGTACTTTTCCAGAGTAAGTGCTCAATAAATATTTGTTGTTGAAACTGCACTAGAAATGATGGTAGGTGCTAGACATACAAAGATGAATGGTACTTAGTTTCTTCTCTGAAGGCATTGGTGTTCTTATAATAAACAGTAGGAATTTTTAGTACAGAAAATGCTGTGGAATAGTTATACACAGCTCGAGGGATATACACAAGCACAGCACCTGTCCCAGACAAGGATAGATCTCCAGCTGACCCCTCAAGGATGAACAGCGGTAAAGGCTCATAAACAATATCCCCAATAGAAACCACAGTGTGCAATGAGCAAGAAACAAGAGAGAGCAAGCCTGAGAGAAGACATCAAAATGAGTGGAGCATGAATGCTTGAAGAGTAAAAATCAAATCCTCGCCATCCATACAGCTCTCTAGCTTCCGTTTGTACTGCCATTCTCTGTGCTCTACTCACACTGTTTTTTGTTCCTCAGATGCCCTATCCTCCATCTTGCTTAAACTAGAGCATATGTTTTTCTCCCTGGTTGAAGTTTTTTTTCTCATTTTGTATTTAAAATCGATACTCAACCTTGAAATCTTAAATATCACCTCCTTGGAGAGGAAGGCCTTTTCAAACCCTTAGAATATGTTATATATATCCTCTATCTTTCCTTCCTAGCACTCATCACTTTTGTTTTATATATTTATATGTGTAATTTTAAAATTAATGTCTCCATCCCATGCTAGACCATATGTTCCCTGAAACAGTAGACTCTGTTTTATTTAACATTTACCCCTGTAACCTAGCAAACTACTTTTTGTATAAAAAGTACTCTATAAACATTTGTTAATTGAATGCATAAGTGATGAAGGCAGAGAGATATTAGAGAAATTAGCAAGATTACAGAGAGGTCAGACATCAAATGCAATGCTAAGATTTTATGCTTTATTCTTTATTTCAACCTTATTCTGAAATCCCTAGGGAGGAACTGAAACTTAAATAGGGAAGTTCACTTTGTAAAGATTTCTTTGATCACATGTTAAAAATTAAAGTGGGATATGACAGTAGGTAAAGAGTTGAATTAAAGGTTACCACATTAACTTACACATCAATTTTTGGTGACCTGAGCAAGGAATTAGCTGCTAAGATGGATGGAAGTGTGAAGTTTGAAACATATTAAAGACATCAGAAAAGTGGGACTTAGTAACTGCTTGGAGGTGGGAGTGAAGAAGGAGAAGAATGTGTCAGTTGATTCTTAGATTTCTAGTTTGGATAAATGTGTGGCTAGTGTTGCTGGTTACTAAGACAATGAAATGTGAGTGGGACTAATTTTTATTATTTAAAATGTTTTATCATAAGAGATTTCCATAAGGGATTCCCATTGCCTATGTAGATTGAATCTGAGATGCTGAGAGCAAAAAGGACAACTAGATAATGAGCTTTTTAAAAGATTGTGGTAAAATACACATAACCTAGATTTTACCATCTTAATCATTTACCATCTTAATCAACCATCAGCACCATCCATCTCCAGAATGTTTTAATCTTTATAAACAAAACTTCTATGCCCGTTAAATAATAACTGCCCATTTCCCTTTGCTCCTCAGCCTCCAGCAACCATTATTTTACTTCTCTGTCTATGAATTTGACTACTCTAGGTAACTCATATAATTGGAATCATACAATGTTTGTTCTTTTGAGGTGGGCTTAATTTTACATAACATAATGTCCTCAAGGTTTATTCATATTATAGAATGTTTAAAATTTTCTTTTCTTTTTAAGGCTGAATAACATTCCATTTTATTTACACTTTGTTTATCCATTCATATGTTGATGAAGGCTTGGGTTACTTCTAATTTTGGGCTTTTGTGAATAATTCTGCTATGAATATAGTTTTATCTGTTTTCAATTCATTTGAGTATATATATCCAGAAGTAGAATTGCTGGATCATGTGGTAATTCTATTTTTAATGTTTTGAGAAACTTCCATAGTGTTTTTCATAGTGGTTGTACCATTTTATACTTCCATTAACAATGCATGAAGGTTTCAGTTTTTCCACATTTTTGCCAGTACTTGGTATTTTCTGGGTGTTATGATGGTAGCCATCCTACCTTCAGTACAGCATATGACTTGGTGACATAAACTTTTGATGGTAGGCACAGGGTCTCATTGATATGAAGTTGCAGTCCCAATATGATGGCTCAGCATAGGAGATGCTTGGTACATATTTGTTTAATAAAGAGCCATAAACAGAGATAATTTAGCTCATCATACCCAACAGTTTAGGAAGGCTTAGACCACATTCCTAACAAGCAGTCTTTCAGAATTTACTTAATTCTAATGAAAGAATGCTCATAAGCATTCAAAACAATTCTAATGTTGGATATTTGTTATTATTATTGAATTGTCGTTAGGAGGTAAATCCATTTCTGAGTTGCGCTTCTTCAAGAACTGCAAAGAACATATATAATCCCATTTTTATACTGAAGTTTTTCCAATATTTAAAGATAACTGTTTTTTTCCTCTCACAACACCAAATCTTTTTCTTTACATTACAATTTTTAGTTTAACTATTGAACTATTTCAACAGTTCCTCACACACCATGGTTTCTTGACTCAGTAGTTTCATCTATCACTTGATTGACACACTGACCTTTATTTGATCAACTGTTTCCATGGAAAACTTAAGAAAACATTAAAATTCAAGGTGAGTCATTTGCCTTGAAATGTTGATAAATGTGGATATATAGAGTTTGAAAGCAAACTGAAAAATGAGCTTCAGGAAAAGACACATTTCAAGGGTATTATTTCTGACTTTTCTCATCATCATCCTAGTTCTCACACAGGATCCACATGTTTGTGTCTTCGTTTACCAGACCCCCCTCATCGATTCTCTGCCATACATCTGCGTCTTCAGAGTTGGAGTCTAGTGTCTTCCATTCATCAGTTGATAATATCCCTTCATCATTTGTTTCTAGGTTGCCTCTAGGATGGAATTTTAATCTAAACCATGATTTTCAGATTTGTTTTAGTGACTCAGTATGAAAAGTTCACATAAGCTTCATACTGAGATGCAATGACAGGGTATGCACAAAATTATGGTGAAATGTAGACATTTCTACCCATGACAATAGTATATCCCAATAAAATTTGTTGTAGAAATTTTTTCAAATATAATCTCTTTAAGTGAAGAAATTCTAATTAAAATTAAAGTAAGTTAAGAAATAATAAAAGTGTATTATACCTTTTTTTAAAGTATCCCTCATATTTAAAGTTTTATTATTGCTTCTGGTTTAGTGTCAATAGTTTTTCTAATAGTTATGTTTTTGCTTTTTAAAATGTGATGAAGAGAATATTTAATAAATAAATTAGAAGATATTATTCTCCCAGTTAAAAAAAAATTGAGAATATTCTACACCTGTAGTCAATTGTCACATTATGTTTTCAAAGAATGGGAATCTACTCAATATTAAAATTCTGCTCTAAGAGAATGCAACCTTGTTGAACACTTGGAATTGTTAGAGTTTATTCAATATAGCAAGAAAATAGATAGCTGGAGATAGATATGCAGATGGCATACTTTGTGTCTGACTCGGTCATGTCCTGCAGCTACAAAAATGAATAAAGTTCTGTCTTGTGTTTAAGGAGGCTGTAACCTTGTGGCATTTTAGAAGTAATTTGCACAGCCCATTACTCTAAGTAAGGTTTGAATAGAACTTTATAACAGAAGATTGGGGTTGCTCAAAGAGTCTAAGCAAACACCAGTCCTTAACGAGGAGAGAAATGTTGAGCATTACTTTGAAAAATGAGTGAAAGGCAGTAAAACAAAGAATGTGGGCAAAGACTGAACATAAGCAAATGAGGTAAAGGAGTTCCATAGCACTAGAACATACAACTCAATAACAGATTTGGTCAGAATTGAAACAATGAAAAACAGGAAGAAATTAGTAGGTCATGGAGAATCTTGAATGAGGCCATGGAACTTGTACTTTAGCCTATGGCTACTGTTGCTTCCATAGTCCCAGTGAGAAGTGATGAGCATCTATACCTGGAATGGAGTAGGAACAGATATTGGACATATTTAAAAGATAAAATGAATAACTGATTGATTTTGATTAGTCAAGTACTTTTCTCTACATGTATTATCTCATTTGATCCTCATTACTTCCCTATGTTGTAAGACCTCTTATTGTTCCATTTTACAGATAAGATAACTGAGGCATTGGCAGGTCTTAATGCTATGGCATGAGTAGGATTGAAACTCAGGTGGCTGAAATCCAGGGATATTTTTTTCCATTTATATATGCTGTCTGGAAGAGGAAGGTGGTAATAACACAAAGTATTATATTTTTATTGTGAGCAAAATGTAGATGTTATCTGAAAATGTACATATTTCTCAAATTTTATTTCTTATTTATTTACTTTTGTACATGAATAAGCTCTTCAGTGGTGATTTCTGAGATTTTGATGCATCCATCACTCAAGCAGTGTACACTATACCCAGTGTGTAGTCTTTTATCCCTCACCCCCTCCCACCCTTTCTCCTAAGTCCCCAAAGTCCATTGTATCTTTCTTATGCCTTTGCATCCTCATAGCTTAGCTCTCACTTGTGAGTGAGAACATATGATGTTTGGTTTTTCCATTCCTGAGTTACTTCCCTTAGAAGAATGGTCTTCAGTTCTATCCAGGTTCCTGCAAATGCCATTATTTTGTTCCTTTTTATGACTAAGTAGTATTCCATGGTGTGTATATACATATATCACATTTTCTCTATACACTAGTCAATTGATGGGCATTTGCGCTGGTTCCATATTTTTGCAATTGTGAATTGTGTTGCTGTAAACATGCATGTTCAAGTCTCTTTTTCATATAACAACTTATTTTTCTCTGGGTAGATACCCAGGAGTGGGACTGCTGGATAAAATGATAAATCTACTTTTAGTTCTTTAAGGAATCTCCACACAGTTTTCCATAATGGTTGTACTAGTTTACATTCCCACCAACAGTGTAAAAGCCTCACTGAAATTTTAAAGGAAAATATGTATTAGTTTTCTGTTGTTACTATAGCAAATTAACCACACATTTATTGCCTTAAACCAACACTTATTAAACCATCTTATACTTGTTGAGATCAGAAATCTTAAATGGGCCTTACCAGGATAAAGTCAAGGTGTCATCAGGGCTGCATTCCTTCTGGAAGCTCTAAAGTTCTATTTACTTGTCTTTTCTAGCTTCTACAGGCAATCAACATTCATTGGCATGAACTACTTCCATCTTCAGAACCAGCAATGGCTAGTCGATTCTCAAATCATATCACTTTGACATTGAATTCTGTGACCATTTTCCACTTGTGAAGACTCTTAAAATTACATCGAATCCACCTGAACTATCCTGTATGATCTCCCTATTTTAAGGTCAGCTGATTAGCAACCTTAATTCTATCCACTACCTTCATTTCCACATGCCATGTAATACAAAAATATTCCCAGATTCTTTGAATTAGGACATGAACATTGTTGTAAGATTTTATTTTGACTACCACAGATGTTGTAACTAATTGGCAGTAATTGCCAAGCCAACAAAAATTATGTTCAGCTCTTATTAACAAAAATATATTAACTACAAAATGTCTACATACCTTCAAGTAGGAGAATACATTGGAACATTTACAGACAATGCTGTCCAGGAAACACAACCACTTCAAAAATTGTCTTGAATAGCTCCTCTGAAATAGCTCCAGAAATAGCTGAATTATCAGAAACTGCCTCATTAAGGACCATTCTCCTTACCTTTATCTCTTTTGTGAGGGGAAATTTTTCAAGAGTATTGCTTGGATGTTATTGTCCAAGTCGCTGAAAGAAAAAAAAGCTGCTTCTCATAAGATCCAACACTCCATTTATTTTTAAATAAATTTACATTATAGCTCAGTCATGACAGCTACAGTGAATTTGCCTCCTAATCCAGTCTGACATAGAAACTTCTTTGCATGGTCATATTCTTCCTTCTTATTTGCTTTCTATTATTGATTAATATACTCAGTGCATTATGCAGCATTTTGATTACATACTGTTCTTTCACAGTATTCAAGTAAGAGAATTTATGCAGTTACAAATTTAAGAGACGGAGTTTAATGATTTTGAGGAAATGCAAAAGGATGCTGAGTAGTGAGGGTACAAATCCATCTTCATAAACAGTCAATAATTCACATGGAAAAAGCAAAGGCTTTGAAATATGTAAGGATAGAAAGTGAATCTATCTCAACTTCACCAGATAGTTGACAGCATGACTCTGAGAGTGTGTTAACAAGAGGGGCATGAGGCTAAAACTCTAGGATGAGCACATCAGAATCACAGTGGGGCTACTGTGGGGTTCATTTCACTGTTACCGTCAAGGAGCTAACATTTATACCAGGACTGTAATGGTACTGAAGAGGTAGATACAGATGAGATAACCACATGAAATGCAGGATCTAAATAGATAACCACATGAAAAGCAGGATCTAAATACACAACCAAGTAAAACAAATATGTGATAATGTACCTGCAAAATTGAATATAAAATATTAAGCAGAAGAATTGACCATATGCACATTCATATAAAAGACTGATGATGTCCCTGTTCTTTTTATCTTAAGGAGCAGGTCTTTATGGAAAAAACTTATACAATAATATCTACCTCTCAAAGTCCATTACTGAGATTTGCTTTAAATAGCAGATGTATTTTTTTCTATGATAAACTTTCTCTCAAGTTGAAAGAAAAGCATTATATAATATCGATTTTAAGCTTGAATTCATCTTCAATAGTTCAGTAATTATTGATCATCTGTGTATATGTGGCTATAATTCCCAAGATCCAAAATAAATAATTGCCTATTGGATTTTAATAAACTGCAGGATTCTTCTAAATTTCCCATGAAGGAATCTAACTGGCTAAGGTTATCCATTAGATTTATTTTTTTCTTAAATAAAATACTAACTTCAATGCCTAGAATCTCTACTCTCAAAAAGTTTGTCATCAACATTTTAATAAGAAAAATAATTTGAGTTTATGAATTGTTTTCAGACAGTTTTGATGCTTCAGTTCTGTAATCCATTTATCTTTTTTCAATGTGTAAGCCAGGGATGGCAGGTTGTCTGTGAAATTCTTCAGTGTGTTGCACAGTAAGTTTTTTTGTGTGTATTAATGGTGAAATCATCCCAGTGATTAAACTTTGATCTTTGGTATAGACCCATCTTTTTTTTTTTCTGTAGTTTGAATGCATCCTTCAGATTTCACGTTGGGTACTTAATCTCATGACATTTGGAGGTGGGGTTCTTAGGAGGTAATAGAAATTAGATAAGGTCATCAGGATGGGACCACTCAAATGGGACTGGTGGCTCTGTAAGAAGGAGATTGTAGTTGGTATGCTTGTTCCTTCTTGTCATGTGATGCCTTCTGCTGTGTTACAATGTGGCAGGAAGACCCTCACCAGATGCCACAGCCATATTTTTGCACTCCCCAGCCTTCAGAAGAGTACAAAATGAATTTATTTTCTTTATAAATTACCCAATCTCAGATATTCAGTTATAGTAACAGAAAATTGACTTCTTATATACTTTATTGGCATCTTATTAAACTATAGTGAGCTTCTTTACCCATCTGTAAGGAAAAGGTAGAAGATGAGGGGTTCCGAGCCAGGTTTGTACCTCAGGGCTGCCATCTCCCATTTGTAGTTCAAGCTGTATTTTCCTGTGAGCATGTTTAAAAATGAAGCTGAGTGTTGGGTAATGAGGGTGAGATAACAACAGTTAGGATGATTGTAAATATTAAAGGATTAAAGGAATGCCAAATTTCTCTGTAAAATAAACAGACACAACCTGCATACTGTTTTGCTATCATTTATTTATTAAGAGCGTTTTTTTTTTTGTTTTGTTTTGTTTTTTTGTTTTTTTTTTTTTAGTGACAAATGGGTGTGGATATCAAGTAATTAATAGGCATTTTGACAAGTGAAGTGTTTTGTAGCATGAAAACTATGAACCTAGAAAGAATTTATAGCCGCTCTTTTCCTCACATGTTTCGTAAAGTATTTAACTCTAATATTGATTTTTGTATAATGCTTTGTGGATATATTCTGCCTTTTGAGCTGTATCGTTGTTTGGGTGTCTTTTCTGAACCAGATGACATATGAGAATATATTTATGAATTTAGCATCTAAATTTGGGGAACATAGCACTGCAAAGGACCAAACATAAAGGCTCACTTTCTTCAGAACTAAAGAAACATTTTGAATTCAATGCACTATAGAATTTCTAATTTTTAAACAGTTAATTATTCTATTCAGAATTAAGATTTTGTAGGTAGGAGCATTCAGAGCTTTTGAAATGTTTTCTTAATCTCTCTTGTATTTCTTTTTTCTTTGTTTTTTTTTTTTTTGAAACGGAGTCTCTCTCTGTTGCAGACTGGAGTACAGTGATGTAATCTCGGTTCACTGCAACCTCTGCATCCCAAGTTCAAGTGATTCCTATGCCTCAGCCTCCAGAGTAGCTGGGATGACAGGCATGTGCTATTATGCCCAGCTAATTTTTGTATTATTTAGTACAGATAGGGTTTCACGATGTTGGTCATGCAGGTCTTAATTTCCAGGCCTCAAGTGATCTGCCTGCCTCAGGTTTCCAAAGTGCTGGGATTACAGATGTGAGCCACCTGTGCCTGGCCTCTCTTGTATTTCAGTAACTTATTCTTCTGTAATGTACAGGTCACTGTTTTGTCATGCACATCTCTTAAGACAAATATCTGGGCTGTTATAATTCTAGCAAAGTAATGTGGGAGTTATTTTTGATTATTATTTCTTCTTTCTTGGTATCCACGTAAAAAATGTTACAAAGGTAAGCTTCATCATAAAAACTGGGATGAAAATTCACCAGATTTTAACATTTTATAAACCAAGTAAGTGGAAATATTTGCTAAATTTAAAAAAAGTTTACTTTGCTTAGCAATGTTCATAATCTGCTTTTCTTCAATAATGGACAGTCTCATTGATGGAGCTTCTCTTGCATATTTTTCTATGTTTTTCTAGTTTGTCGTCTTTATCTAGAAATTTAGAAAACCCAAATGTGTATGCCAAAAGCCTAGTTAAATAACTATTTCAATTTAACTATTTAACAATTAAATAGATGTTTAAATTCAAAATTTGATCTCTTATTATTGGTACATAATAAAATTTCTACAAATGACTAATTTCAGAACTTATAATGTGCTATAATACCAAGTGAGAGGGCCATCATGCATGCATTCATTTAATCAATAGTTTTGTGTGTCTGTTACATGCTACAGGTAGATATAATCTACGCTCTCATGGAACTGAGAGCTAGAGGAATAGAATATTTTACACACACACACACAGATATGCATAATGCATAAACACACATATATATACACATATATATGTACACCAATATGTATATGTACAGAAATTCACATGGACCAGTATTTATACATTGAGGAAACAGTAGTAAAGCAGGAAATATGATAGAGAATAATCATGGGGGTAGGGAGATACAGAGACAGAGAGTTAGGAAATATCTATCTGAGAAGGCCATACTGAGTTTGAAATAAAAAGATCAGAAGCCAGCCAGTCATTCCAGAGGTAGAAGATTCCAAGATGGAAATACAATGGGTGAAGTTTCCAAGACAGAGAAATTCTTAGCAGAAAGATGGTGGTTGAATGATGTATAATGAGTAAAAGAGAGAGTAAAAGAAATTAATATGGAGAAGAAAGACGGGACCCCAATTAGAAATTAAAATCTAATTCTATGAAAATCGGAGACAAAAAAGAGGGTATACTAGACTGTTCTCACACTGCTATAAAGAACTACTTGAGACTGAATAATTTGAAAGGTAAAGAGATTTAATCGACTCACAGTTCTGCAGGCTTAACAGGAAGCATGACTGGAGACATCAGGAAAATTGCAATCATGATGGAAGGTAAAGGGGAAGCAAACACATCTTACCATGCCAGAGCAGGTGAGTGAGAGAGCAGAGGGGGAGGTGCTGCACACTTTCAAACAACCAGATATCATGAGAACTCACTCACCATTATGAGAACAGCAAGGGGTAAGTCTGCCCCCATGATTCAGTCACCTCCCATCAGCCTGTTCCCAGAACATGTGGGGACTGCAATTTGAGATGAGATTTGAGTATGGGCACAGAGCCAAACCATAACATTCTACCTGTAGCCCCTCCAAAGTCTGTCATTCTCACAGTTCAAAATACAATCATGCCTTCCCAACTGCCCCCCAAAGTCTTAAGTCATTATAGCATTAACCCAGAAGTCCAAGTCCAAAGTCTCATCTAAGATGAAAAAGTAAGTCCCTTCCACCTATGAGCTTGTAAAATCAAAAGCAAATTAGTTACTTCCAAGATACAATGGGGGTACAGGCATTGGGTTAATGCTCCCATTATAAATGGGAGAAATTGGCCAAAATGAAGAGGCTATAGACCCCATGTAAGTCCAAAATCCAGCAAGGAAGTCAAATCTAAAATAATTTCATTGTTTCATGTCTCACATCCAGGGCATGCTGGTGCAAGGGTTGGGCTCCGAAAGCCTTGGGCAGCTTAGCCCCCTATGGCTCTGCAGGATACAGCCCACAAGGCTGTTTTCATAGGCTGGTGTTGAATACTAGATGCTTTTTCAGGTGCATGTGGCAAGCTGTGGGTTGATCTAACATTCTTCGGTCTGGAGGATGAAGACCCTCTTCAGAGCTCCACTAGATAGTGACCCAGTAGAGACTGTGTGGGGGCTCCTACCCCACCTTTTCCGTCTGCGCTGCCCTAGTAGAGGTTATCCATGAAGCCTCTGCCCCTGCAGCGGACTTCTGTGTAGATATCCAAGCACTTTGAAACATCCTCTGAAATCTAGGCAGAGGTTCCCAAAGCTCAACTCTTGTCTTCTGTGAACCCACAGGCCCAACACCACATGGAAGCTGCCAAGACTTAGGGCTTGCTCCCTCTGAAGCCATGGCCCAAACTGTACTTGGCCCCTTTTAGTTATGACTAGAGGTGCAGCAGCTGGGATGCAGGGCACTATGTTCCAAGACTGCACAGAGCAGCAAGGACCTGGGCCTAGGCCATGAAACCATTTACCCTTCCTAGGCCTCCAGGCCTGTGATGGGGTTGAGGCTGCTGCAAAGATCTCTGAAATGCCCTGGGAACATTTTCCTTCCTTGTTTTGTATTAACATTTGTCTCCTCTTTACTTGGGCAAACTTTTGCAGCCAGCTTGACTTTCTCTTTAGAAAAGGGTTTTTCTTTTCTACCACATTGTCAGTCTTCAAATTTTCTAAACTTTCATGCTTTCCTTCCCTTATATATATGTTTCAATTTCAGACCATTTCTTTGTTCACACATATGGGAATATGCTTTTAGGAACAGCTAGGTTACTTCTTGAACGCTTTGCTGCTTAGAAATCTCTCCCAACAGATACTCTAAAACACCTCTCTGAAGTTCAAGATTCCACAGATATCTAGGGCTGAGAGAGTATGCCAACAGTCTCTTTGGCAAAGCATAGCAAGAGTGATTTTCACTCCTTTTCGCAACAAGCTCCTCATCTCCATCTGAAACCACCTCAGCCTGAATTTCATTATCAACATTTTGGTCAAAACCATTGTATTGATAGTGATTATATCACTATCAACATTTTGGTCAAAACCATTCAACAAGTCTCTAGGAAGTTCCAAATTTTTCCACATCTTCCTTTCTTTTTCTGAATCCTCCAAACTGTTCCAATCTCTGGCTGAAAACCAGTTCTAAAGTCACTTCCATATTTTCAGGTATCTTTATAGCACTAACCCACTCCTGGTACCAATTTTCTTTATTAATCTGTTCTCATACTGCTATAAACAACTACCTGAGACTAGGTAATTTATAAATAAAAGAAGTTTAATTTGCTCACAGTTCTGCAAGCTTATCAGGAAGCATGACTAGGAGGCCTTGGGAAACTAACAATTATGGCAGAAGGCAAAGGGGAAGAAAGCACATCTTGCCATGCAGAAGAGGAGAGAGAGAGAGGAAAGGGGGAAGTGCCACACATTTTTAAACAACCAGATCTCATAAGAACTCACCCACTATCGCAAGAATAGCAAGGGAGAAGTCTAACTCCATGATTCAATCACTTCCCACAGGCCCCTCCCCCGACACATGGGATTACAATTTCAGATAAGATTTGTGTGGGGACATAGAGACAAATCATATAAGAGTAGAAGTACATAGTTTTATCCACCAAATGTGCTCACCAATACATTGTATAACACTTTATCTCTTTATTCTTCAAAATAACCTTTTGGGAAACATGTTATTTCTCTAAATTTATAGATGAGAAAAATGAGATTTACATTTGTACAGTTAGCAAATGAAAATGTCAAGTTTTAGACCTGCATGTGCTTGCCTGCAAATGCATAATTGAGTTTGACTGTAGCTCACTGCCTATCAGTGAATATAAATATTGAGCTGGGACGTAAAACGTAACCCTGTTACCACCACTATCTCAAAGCATTGGGGTAGTATTTTGTTTTGATTATGACTATTTATGGTACTTCATTATATTTCATTATAAATATGTGTGTGCATCTCACTAGCTTATGAGCTTACTGAATTCACAGATTCCCGCTTATTCATTTCTACATTCCTCACAACTAGATTCGGTTCTTGAAACATTTGGAAATCAACAAATATTAATTGAACGAATGGATAGATTAACCAATGAATAAATGAAAAGTATGATGTTTTCTAGGTAATTAGCATGATGCTAATTAACAAAAGTTTCTCATAATGTCATTTTCTTTAAAGGATTAAATGCTCTTTGAGGACCTTATTTAAAGTAACTTGATACCATGCTATTACGCTGCTGTGTCTTTCTGCCAGTTACAAAGGCAGATTATCATATGAAATATTGCTTCTTAAAGATTAGTGTATGTAAAAAGCAAATTATTTAGCATTCTTGAGTTATTTTTCTCTGTTTGGTTTTGCCCTAATTTTGTAAAACTCCCTTTCCTATACTTTAACTTAATATTGAAAACTTTCCATCATAATTTTAAATAGAGTACAACCTCTGAAATATTGTAAATCTAAGCATTTCAGGAAAATCTGTTTAATCATTATTTGTTCTATAGTAAATGGAATATAAATATCATGCTGATTTGATATGCAATATTATGTACTTAAAGGGATATATGAAAAAAATGTTCAATAGCTGGAGAATTTAATACCATTCCATTTTCTCTTTTAAATCACATTTTTATTCTATTTTTACCAGATAATTTAATCCTAATTTATATATTTTATGATCAACAGTCTTAATGATTATGTTATAGTTATAAATATAAGCTATATATTTAACATATATTAAATATATAAAGTATATAATTATTAAGCATATAAGTTAAAATTAGTTTTTAAAACAGCCTCTGACCATAAAGTTCTATGTCTTACTTTTTCTTCCAGCTTGGGTCATGATTAGGATTATTAGTATATGTTTTACCATAAGATTGCAAGCATATTTCAAGCTTTGATAATAATTTAGCATACAATAAAATTTTAATGGAAATTAATTTATTAATGAATTGTCCTTTCTCTGAGCTAGATTTATCTCCAAGGAAGAATATTACTTGTGATCATAATGAGACAGGCTTTAACACCAATCTATTTCTATTTAAAAAAATTAATCACTGAGAAACTTTGTTCTCATAAATAATTAGATGGGATTTGAAGAAAATTTTATAATAACAATATAACATGACTCTGAATTCTTTTTGAGTTATATGCCAAAAATTTCAGTAATCCCCATCATCAAAGATTATGTTTAATGATCTATAAGTTGACAACTCAATTGAGTTCTCTTTTAATTACATTGAAAGAAAATAATTAGAAACCAATGACTTGCAGAAAGTTTTATTTTCTTGTCATTATTGACATTGAAGTTCTCAGCATCAACATCAATGTTTTAAATTCTCTTTTTGTATTTGGCACTGTGGAAGATTTCATATGCTAGAGACTATGTACAATTGTCAGATTCACAATGGGTGAGGTAAAGCTTTTCTTTTGTGAAGTAGAAGAAGCCACAGTATAAGAAGGCATGTGATCAACAACAACAGAACAGGAGAACTTAAGTGCATTCTCAGGCAGGTCAGTTTTATAAATGACACTTGTGTGAATTGGGAAATTGACTAAGAACTTTCTGAGCCCCCACATTTCTTTGGAAAATATGTATACACCCCTAGAGATATATATACCATGTTTGTAAAGCTGATATCCGAGGACAGTTACTAAAAAATTAAGGTTTTGCCTCACTCCTGTAATCCCAGAACTTTGGGAGGCTGAGTCAGGAGAATCACTTGAGCCCTGGAGTTTGAGACAAGCCTGGGCAACTCAGGGAGACCCCATCTTTACATAAAACTTAAAATTTAGGTGTGGTGGTGCTTTCCTGTGGTCCCAGCTACCCAGGAGGCTGAGATGAGAGAGTCTTTTAAGCCAATGGGGTTGACTGCAGTGAGCACTGGTCATGCCATTGCATTCCAGCCTGGTTGACAAAGGAAGACTCTGTCTCAAAAACATAAAAAAAAAAAAAAAACTCTGAAACTTAACTTTGGAGATTGTAATTGCATAGATCTATATTGGAACCAGGAGTATTCTCTTATTTTTCTTAAACAAATTCACTCTAGATGATTATGAGGAATGTTATCCATAAGCTGCTTTGTGGAAAACAGTTGAATAAAGAAAGGAAATGTTTACATAATAATAATAGATAAAAGTAACTGATTGCTTACTTGGTCCCAAGGACTATTATGTTGAAAGTATCTATTCAAGAAATCCTTATAACACTATAATGTGGGTATTACTATTATTTCCATTTTACTTTTGGGGAAATTGAGTTACTGAGGAGTTTAATCACTTGTGTAAGATCATACAGAACAGAGAAATCAGGGAACATGAGAAAACATGATTGGAGGAGAGTTAAGTCTTGGCTAGTCTGGAATTTCAGGCTGACAAGTAAAGATATTGTTGAGAAGGCTATGGAAATCTATAGAAGGATTTAATAAAAGTAAATCATATGCTCAAACTGGTCTTAATGCAATTGGGAAATGGTTGGATTGGGTTAATAAGACTTCTTAACTTTAATGTGCCAACAAATCATATGGAGATCTTGTTAAGACAGAAATTGTAATTCTGTAGGTCTTGGGTAGGGCCTAAAATTTTGTATTTCTAACAAGTTCTCAGGTTAATTCTGATATTGCTGGTCTATGGGTCACAGTTTAAGTGGCAAGGGACCAGGACTGTGTGGTTCAATATGGCAACCACTAACCACATGTGGTTTTTAAATTTAAAATAATTAAAATTAAATAAAATCAAAACTTTGGTGTTTAGATACAGGAGTCACATACCAAGGGCACAATAGCTACAACATAGATATACAGAATATTTCCACCATTGAAGAAAGTAAGAGTGGACAGTATTGAGTTAGAAGAATATTAAAATAGTTTAAGGAGGAAAAACATTGAAGCATTGGTCAAAGGCAATAGCAATGGGAACAAATATTGATAGAAGATAAACAGACTCAAGACTGTTGTTTATGGGAGAGAAGAAGGAGGCAATTCTGACTCCCAGGTTTTTGACTACACAGGAAAAATGGGAAACAGCATATATGGAGTAAGTTAGAAGCTGATGAAATCTATCTGAAATTTATTGAGTATCAGTGCCCGCAAAACATTCAGGTTTACATGTACATTGGAGTCCACTATTTTGGTATACATTTAGGAGACAGAGTAATTTGGGCTTAAAAGATATTAATTTGAACATCATCATTTAATTAACATAGGATTCATGGACTTACTAAGAAGCCATTATGATAAAATCTTTGGGTCTTCTTTTTGTGCCAGGGTAGTGGAGGGCAGGAAGTGAACACATTACAAAATTTTTTTTATTGAGATAAGGTACACATAAGATATAATTAACCATTGTACAGTGTTAAGTTCAGTGGCATTTAGTGAATTTGCCGTGTTTTACAATCACCACCTCTCTCTAATTTCAACAAGAACACCTTATACCTGTCAAGTAATCACTCCCAATTCCCCCCTTCATAGCACCTGGTGACCACTATACTGTTTTCTATCTTTGGATTTGCTTACTTTACATATTTCATATATATGAAATCTTACAGTATTTCACTTTCATTGAACATGTTTTTGAAGTTCATCCCAGTTATAGCGTGTATCAATAATTCATTCTCTTTTTTTCTTTATTTCTTCTAAAAAAAAAAAAAAAGAGATACATGTACATAACATGCAGGTTTGTTATGTAAGTATACATGTGTCATGGTGGTTTGCTGTACCTATTTATCCATCTTCTAAGTTCCCACTACTCACCCTCAACCCATTAATAGGCCATAGTGTGTGTTGTTCCCGTTTCTGTGACCATGTGGTTCCATGTTCAGCTCCCACTTACGAATTAGACTATGTGGTGTTTTTTTTTCTGTTCCTGTATTAGTTGGCTGAGGATGATGCCTACCAGCTTCATCCATGTCCCTGCAAAGGACATGATCTCATTCCTTTTTATGGGGCTGCTCAGTATTCCATTGTGTATATGTTCCATGTTTTCTTTCTCCAGTCTATCATGGATGGGAATTAGGTTGGTTCCATATTTTTGCTCTTGTATATAGTGCTGCAGTAAACATACATGTACATGTGTCTTTATAGCATTCCTCTGGGTGTATACACAGTAATGGGATTGCTGTGTCAAATGGTATTTCTGGTTCTAGATCCTTGAGGAATCGCCACATTGTTTTCCACAATAGTTGAACTAATTTACATTCCCACCAACAGTGTGAAAGCATTCCTATTTCTCCACAGCCTCGCCAGCAACTATTGTTTCCTGACTTTTTAATAATCACCATTCTAACTGGTGTGAGATGGTATCTCATCATGGTTTTGATTTGCATTTCTCTGATGATCAATGATGTTGAGCTTTTTTTCATGTGTTTGTTGATTGAGTAAATGTCTTCTTTTGAGAAGTGTTTATTCATATCCTTTACCCACTTTTTGATGGGTTGTTTGTTTTATTTTTGTAAATATGTTTAAGTTCCTTGTAAATTATGGATATTAGATCTTTGTCAGATGGGTAGATTACAAAATTTTTTTCCCATTCAGTAGGTTGCCTAATTTATTCTGATGCTAGTTTCTTTTGCTGTGTATAAACTCTTTAGTTTAATTAGATTCCACTTGTCAATTTTGGCTTTTGTTACAATTGCATTTGGCTTTTTTTCATGAAATGTGTCCATGCCTATGTCCTATATGGTATTGCCTAAGTTTTCTTCTAGGGTTTTTATGGTTTGGGGGTTTACATTTAGGCCTTTAATCCATCTTGCGTTAATTTTTGTATAAAGTGTAAGGAAGGGGTCCAGTTTCAGTTTTCAGCATATGGCCTGTCAGTTTTCCCAACATCATTTACTGAATAGGAGATCCTTTCCCCATTGCTTATTTTCATCAGGTTTGTTGAAGATCAGATGGTTGTAGATGTGTGGTGTTACTTCTGAGGTTTCTTTTCTGCTCCATTTATTTATATGTCTGTTTTGGTACCGGTATCATGCTGTTTTGGTTACTGTACTCTTGTAGTATATTTTGAAGTCAGATTGCATGATGCCTCTAGCTTTGTTCTTTTTGCTTAGGATTGTCTTAGCTATATGAGGTTTTCTTTGATTTCTTATGAAATTTTAAGGTTTTTTCTAATGCTGGGAAGAATGTCAATGGTAGTTTGATGGGAATAGCATTGAATCTATAAATTACTTTGGCAATATGACCACTTTCACAATATTGATTCTTCCTGTCCATGAGAATGGAATGTTTTCCCATTTGTTTGTATTATCTCTTACTTCCTTGAGCAGTGGTTTGTAGTGCTAGTTGAAGAGGTCCTTCACATCCTTTGTTAGCTATATTCCTGGATATTTTATTCTCTTTGTAGCCATTGTGATTGGGAGTTAATTTACTATTTGGCTCTCTGCTTGCCTACTGTTGGTGTAGAATGCTTGTGATTTTTGCACATTTATTTTGTATCCTGAAACTTTTCTAAAGTTGTTTATCAGTTCAAGATTTTGGGCTGAGATGATGGGGTTTTCTGAATATAAAATCATGGTCATCTGTAAACAGAGACAACTTGACTTTCTTTCTTCCTGTTTAAATATCTTTTATTTCTTTCTCTTGCCTGATTGCCTTGGCCAGAACTTCCATATTTTATTAAATAGGAGTGGTTAGAGAAGGTATCTTTGCCTTGTACTGGCTTTCAATGGGAATGCTTCCAGATTTTGCCCATTCAATGTGATATTGGCTGTGGGTTTGTCATAAATATCCCTTATTATTTTGAGATATGTTCTATACCTACTTTATTGAGAGTTTTTTTATAAAGGAATGTTAAATTTTATCAAGGCCTTTCTGCATCTATTGAGATAATTATGTGGTTTTTGTCTTTGGTTTTGTTTATGTGATGGATTACGTTTATTGATTTGTTGAACCAACCTTGCACCCCAGGGATGAAGCCGATTTGATCATAAGTTTTTTATGTGCTGTTGGATTCAGTTTGCCAGTATTTTATTGAGGATTTTTGCATGATATTCATCAGGCAATATCAGCCTGAAGTTTTCTTCTTTTGTTGTGTCTCTTCCCACTTTTGGTATCAGAAGGTTACTGGCCTCATAAAATGAGTTAGGGAAAGGTTCCTCCTTTTCAATTCTTTGGAATAGTTTAAGAAGGAATAGTACCAGCTCTTCTTTGTATTTCTGGTAGAATTTGGCTGTGAATCCATATGATTCTGGGCTTTTTTTTTTTTTTTTTTTGGTTGTTAGGCTATTAATTAGTGTCTCAATTTCAGAACTTGTTGTTGGTCTATTCAGGGATTCAGCTTCTTCCTGGTTTAATCTTGGTAGGGTGTAGGCATCCAGGAATTTATCCATGTCTTCTAGATTTTCTAGTTTATTTGCATAGAGTTGTTTATAGTATTCTCTGATGGTAGTTTGTATCTGTGGTGTCAGTAGCGATACCCCCTTTATTAATTTTTATTGTGTCTATTTGATTCTTCTGTCTTTCTTCTTTATTTATCTAGCTGTTTTGTTAATTTTTTCAAAAAAAGAGCTACTTAATTTGTTGAGTTTTTTTGGAAGTTTTTTGTGTCTCAATCTCCTTCAATTCTTCTCTGATCTTAGTTATTTCTTGTCTTCTGCTAGCTTTTGGATTTGTTTGCTGTGGCCTTTTTAGCTATTTTAATTGTGGTGTTAGGATGTAGATTTTAGATCTTTCCAGCTTTCTGATGTGGGCACTTAGTGCTGTTAAATTCCCTCTTAACACTGCTTTAGCTGTGTCCCAGAGATTCTGGTACATTGTCTCTTTGTTCTCAATAGTTTCAAAGAACTTCTTGATTTCTACCTTAATTTCATTGTTTAACGAGAAGTCATTCAAAACCAGGTTGTTCAATTTCCATGAAATTGTGTGGTTTTGAGTGACTCTGTTAATCCTGAGTTCTAATTTGATTGTAATGTGATCTGAAACTGTTACAATTTCTTTTGCATTTGCTGAGAAGTGTTTTACTTCCAATTATGTGGTTAATTTTAGAATAAGTGCCATGTGGCACTGAGAAGAATGTATATTCTGTTGATCTGGGATAGGGAGTTCTGTAGACATCTACTAGGCCCACTTGATTCAGAGCTGAGTTTAAGTTCTGAATATCGTTGTTAATTTTCTGTCTCATTGATATGACTAATATTGATGATGGGGTGTTAACGTCTCCCACTATTATTATATGGGAGTGTAAGTCTCTTTGTAAGCCTCTAAGAACTTGTTTTATGAACGTGGGTGCTCCTGTATTGAGTGCATATATTTGCAGAATAGTTAGCTCTTCTTGTTGAATTTTTCCCTTTACCATTATGTAATGCCCTTCTTCTTCTATTTTTTTTTTTTTTTAATCTTTGTTGTCTTAAAATCTGTTTTGTCAGAGACTAGGATGGCAAGCCCTCCTTTTTTTTATTATTTCCTTTTCATTTGTTTGGTAAATTTTCCTCCATTTCTTTATTTTGAGCCTATGTTTGTCTTTGCACATGAAGTGGGTCTCCTGAATACAGAACACCGGTGGGTATTAACTCCTTATGCAGTTGCTAGGCTGTGTCTTTTAATGGGCCATTTAGCCCATTTACATTTAAGGTTAGTATTGTGGTGTGTTTTGGCAGTAGCTGGTACCAATTTTTCCTATCTATATTTAGTGCTTCTTTTGGGAGGTTTTGCAGGGCAGGTTTGGTTATAACAAAATCCCTTAGCATTTGCTTGTCTAGAAAGGACTTTATTTCTTTCCCATTTATGAAGCTTAGTTTGGCTGAATATGAAATTCTGGGTTGAAAATTCTTTTCTTTAAGAATCTTGAATATTAGCCCCCAATCTCTTCTGGCTTGTAGAGTTTCTGCTGAGAGGTATGCTGTAGTCTGATGGGCTTCACTTTGTAGGTGACCTTGCCTTTCTCTCTGGCTGCCCTTAACAGTTTTTCCTTCATTTTGACCTTGGAGAATCTGAGGACTATGTGTCTTGGGGTCGATCATCTTGTGGAATATCTTAATGGTGTTCTCTGTATTTCCTGAATTTGCATGTTGGCCTGTCTTGCTAGGTTGGGGAAGTTCTCATAGATGATATCCTGAAATGTGTTTTCCAGCTTGTTTCCATTGTTCCTATCTTTTTCTGGTACTCCAATCGATCGTAGGTTTGCCATTGTTGTGAAGTCCCATATTTCTTGGAGGCTTTGTTCATTCCTTTTTATTCTTTTTTCTCTGTTGTAGTCTGCATATCTTATTTCAGTAAGGTGGTGTTAAAACTCTGATATCCTGTCTTCTGCTTGGTCTATTTGGCTGTTGATACTTGTGTGTGCTTCACAAAGTTCTCATGCTGCGTTTTTCAACTCCAATAGGTCATTTATGTTCTTTTCTAAACTGGTTATTCTAGTTAGCAATTTCTCTAACCTTTGATCCAGATTCTTAGCTTCTTTGCATTGAGTTAGAATATGCTCCTTTAGCTCATTGTAGTTTTTTTTTTATTACCCATGTTCTGAAGCCTACTGACAGAAGTATCTGTCAATTCATTCATCTGATCCTTGTCCAGTTGTGTTTCCTTAATAGAGAGATGTTGTGATCATTTGAAAGAGAGGAAGCACTTTTGTCTTTTGGGTTTTCAGCATTTTTTTCGTTGATTCTTTCTCATGTTCATGAGTTTGCTAGTTTCAGTCTTTGAGGTTGCTGACCCTTGGATGGGGTTTTTCTGTGGGCCTTTTTGTACTTCTTCTTGATGCTGTTGTTGCTTTCTGCTTGTTTGCTTTTCTTTCAGTAGCCATGTCTCTCTTCTGTTGGGCTGCTGCAGTTTGCTGGGGATTCACTTCAGGCCCTATTCATCTGATTCACTCTTGTGCCTGGAGATGTCATTCAAAGAGGCTGGAGCACAGCAAATATGGGTACCTGCTCCTTCTGGAACCTCTGACATTTATGGGCACTGACCTGATGTCAGTAGGATTGCTTCTGTATAGGGTGGCTGACAACCCCTGTTGAAGGGTCTCAGCCAGTTGGGTGGTATGGGGAGCAGGACCCATTTAATGAAGCATTTTGTCCCTTGGCAGAGAGGGTATGTTTTCCTGGGGGGAAATCCACTCATCTGGGCTGCCCAGATTCCTCAGAACTAGCAGGATAAAAGGCTATGTCTGTTGGTCCACAGACTGTGGCTTCCCCTCCCCCTAGGGACTCAGGCCCAGGGAGGTGTGAATTCTGTCTCTGAGTCTCTGGCTGGAGTTATTAGAGATCCTACAGGGAAGCCCTGCCCACTCGAGAAGTATGGGTCAGGTTTAGACTTGAAGTATGAGTCAGGTTTAGACTTTGGCAGCATACCGCCACAGCCAGTGTGTGTTGGGTTGTGGGGACAAGTCTTGGGACCAAGTCATCCAGTATCCCTGGCTCCAGCAGGGGAAAAGCATAGCTTGGAGCTATAGAAATGGTTGCTGCCCTCTCCCTACACAGGGAGCTTAGCATATTATGCAGTTGCAAGTTCCAGTCCTGACTGCTGCCTCTCCCACAAGCAGTTCTAAAGATTTAGACAGCAGGCAGCTGCAGCTGGTGCTGGTTGCCTCTCCCTCCGGGGAGTTCTGTAGGCTTAAGCAGATTCCAGCTGAGAGGCTGTCAGAATCTTCGTGTCCTGGAGTTGGGACCCTAGGCACCAGTGGCATGTGTTCACGAGTAGGGTCTTACAATTGTGGGTTGCACAGTTCCATGGAAAAAGAATAGATTCCCTGGCTAGGTAGTGTGCTCACTCACCACCTCACTTGGTTGGGGAAAGGGGTCTCCTTCCCTATGTGGCTCTCCGATGGGCCACTGTACCACACTGCTCTTAATTCTCTCCATGGGTCACCCAGCCTTCTAGTCAATTTTGATGAGAGAACCTCAATACCTGATTGCTAGTGAAGGATTCATGTGCTTATTATATTTTTTATTCAATGGGAACCTCTGAGTACCAGTGCTTCTAGTTGGCCTTCTTAGCCCCACACCCTCAATTCATTCTTTTTAATGGATAAATAGTACTTCATTATATGTCTATTTACCACAATTTGTTTTGCATTGTAAATTAGTTTAACCATTGTGGAAGACAGTGTGGCAATTCCTCAAGGACCTAGAAATAGAAATTCCATTTGACCCCGCAATCCCATTACTGGGTATATATCCAAAGGATTACAAATTGTTCTACTATAAGGACACGTGCACATGAATATTCATTGCAGCACTGTTTACAATAGCAAAGACCTGGAACCAACCCAAATGCCCATCGATGATAGACTGGACAGGGAAAATGGGGCACATATACACCATGGAATATTATGCAGCCATAAAAACGATGAGTTTGTGTCCTTTGTAGGGACATGGATGAACCTGGAAACCATCATTCTCAGCACACCGACACAAGAGCAGAACATCAAACACCACATGTTCTCACTCATAGGCGGATGTTGAACAATGAGAACACATGGACACAGGGAGGGGAGCACTACACACTGGGGTCAGTTTGGGGGAAATAGGGGAGGGACGGTGGGGGGTGGGAAGCTAGGGAGAGATAGCAAGGGGAGAGATGCCAGATGTAGGTGATTGGGTGGAAGGCAGCAAATCACACTGCCACGTGTGTACCTATGCAACAATCTTGCATGTTCTTCACATGTACCCCAAAACCTAAAATGCAATAAAATAAATAAATGGGAAAAAAAAAGATTGATGGGCCTTCCTCCTCCAAAGATGGCTCATGAACTCCCCAACAGGCAATGCAGTGGCTTTTAAGGGCTCATTAATCACAGATTATGGATCCACGCATAACTGTGACAGTAGATAAGCTCAGATAGTGTAACAATGACAGTGAAAGAAGAAGCCAAGGGCAGAATTCTGGAAAACACCAGCATATAAGACACTGGAAGAGAAGTGTAAATAGATACTGAAAGGACTGTTTAGAGAGAGAGAATGAGATAGTCAACACAGGATTTAAAAAAAAGGAATAAAATGAACCATAGCGTCACATGCCAGAGTGGTAAAGAAAGAAAAATGTACAAAATTGTACACTGAATTTACCGTAAAAGAGATGGTTACTGAAAATTATTTAGTTGGAGTCATAATGATTGAGGCTAGATGGATAAAGATAGAAGCTGGACTGCAGTAGTTCGGGGGATAAATGGAGGCAAGAAGAAAATGTGGGGAGTGGAGACAACTTTTCAAGAGCCAATCGCGAAGAAGAAGGAGGCTTGTGGCTTTGTTGCTAGAAGGAGACTGATGACATAAAAGTGTTTTTGAAGACATATGATCATAGAAAATTTTTATATTTTTAAGAAAAAATATGTAAAGAGATTAATAATAAGGAGGAAAAAGCTGGTGAATAAACAACTTACGGAAATACAAAGGTAGGAACATCAGGGATCAGCAAGAGGAAGTAGCCACAGATGGAAAGAGACATCTTTCTACCACTGAAATTGGAAGTGGAACCATCCAAGAACTGAAAGACTGACATCCTTACTGAAGAGGATAATAAACATGATGCTGAAAACATTTCCACCTAACAGACTCGAATGTCTTTTAACAGTTAAAACTGTGTGCAGATACAAGGAAGGCTGGAGAGAAAAGGCAGAGAACATGAGCTTTTGTGGGAAATGGAATACAGTAGGACTATGGATTTGTTAACAGGGTTGTCAGACAGTATAGACGTGACAAAAGATAACTGAAAATACAAAATTGTAGTCATGCCAGTTACATAGGTGCAGTAATTTTTATTCAGTAAATATTGAAACCTGATTGCCTAGAGGAGAGAAGGCAGACAGCTATATTGATCCAGGGTTGTGGTTTTACAAAGAAGGTATGATAGGGAAGAAATTTTTAAAAATTGGAGAGCAATGATAAAATAATAGTTGGAAAATTTGGACCTAGACTAATTAATAAAAGAAGAAAAGGCAGGAAGGAGAAAATTTGGCAATGAATAAAGGGCATAAGGAACTAAGAATGTTAAAATATTGAGAGAGTAAAGGCGTAGAATAAAGTTTAAGATTTCAAGTTAGACTTCTTTTACCTGTTGTCAGTATCCAAGGTTTGAGTATCTCAGTATCCAGAGTTTGAATACAGATTGCTAAAATAAAGTGGAAATGAAAACCAGTAGAGCTGAAAGAGCGCAAGACTTCAAAGTGAGGAGAAGTTAACTACTGAATTAATCTAGGATGAGGATAAAAATTAGATGAAAAGAAAATATATTGGTGCTAAAACTTTGCTTAATAGGTGTCAGTAGGTCTGTAGACAACAGTGATTAAGAGGAATAGAAGATGATAGCTCTGCATTACATAATCCTCAAGGGATCAGTGATTTCTACAAGAAATTGTAAAATACACCTCATGCATAAAAAGTGTCATCAGGTGCTATGATGATGATAAGCCAGAGCTGCAAGAAACAACAGAATTGAAAAATGTACTTTGAGTCAACCACTTAACAATTTTGTTGTTTGCTTACTCTTTACTGGTAACTGCTAAGGACCCAAGGTATAAATGTGGACATTTCAGTAGTCTTCAACCAGTGGTAATACTTAACAGAAGAGTAGTCATAGAAAACCTTGAGACATTTACAGAAGAATAGAAGCATACATATGTCCTTTCTGGGAAAATAAAAACAAAAATTTTAGAAAGTAGTTTGTTTTCATTTTGATAGCACCAGATTTCTTGTTAAGGTAATTCATGATAACTAGCCATGAAAGGTTGGAATAAAATACAATCTGTCTTATAAATGGACAAGACTGTCATAAAAAAGGAAATAAAAAATACAAACAAATATATTAAAATGCTGTGGGAACAGAGAGTGGGACTGTTCATCAAATCTTAATGTAGGGAAGATGATAACATTATGTTTAGGAGGTACCATTTATGTTGAGTCTCATCCAGTGTATTTTCTAGGTTTAGGAAAGGGGAGCAGACCACTTAGGCGATTGTGAGAATCATGAGGTCAGAAAAGTAGTCTGAAGCCATATTTTGGAGAACAGTGCATAAATGCTATTTCTACTCATCCCTACAAAAGATTCTGGGAAGTGAAGGTGGAGATTGAAAGATGTCGGCCAAGGAAACGTAAAATAATGAAGTTCATCTTTGAAAAGTTTGAACGGTGGTGGTAAAGAATTGGCTTTTGTGAGGAAACTGGAGTGAATATGTTAAAAGTTTATTGAAATTGTTTAGACAATAGCTAATATAAGCCCCAAAAAAGCAGAATCTATGGGATGCAGAAGAGTGTGAGAATTTGTGAGAGATGGGGTATATGGTGTAGATGCTTTGAGTAGGAAAAAGAGTCAAGAACTCTAAATTCTTTAACGTGAACAATAAACAGATCTGTGATGGTGACACTGACCAAGGTAAGAATGTCCAGAGAAGCAAATTCTTCAAGCCCAGATTACCATATGCTAAATCAGCCACATGTATAAAATAATATCAACATGAGAAATTCTCTTGATATACATATATTTTTGCTACACACTTAAACAATTGATTATTCCACCTAAAATTTAAGACCATATTGCTGACTTGCTGAGAGCACATGCTCCCATTTTTCAGTTTTCAAAGACAGTATGCTGCAAATGAAGTGAGCCATTCTGTAGCTCACTTGTCACACAACATAAATCAGAAATTGCACAGTCTGTCAGTGGAGCTCTAGAAAATATGGATAAAAAGGAACTCTTTAGTCTTTTTTCCTCCTCCCTCTTTGTCTGCTTAAGGCCTGAAGACTGATCAGACATGTACAGCAGCAACTGCCAAGGTCTTACTCACTGCACTGTAGGGGTGATTGTTGTATTTCTCCAACAAAAGCAAAATGGCAGCATTTAAATGAACTGACACATCAGCTCTCTCCAGCTGTTCTTTAAAAGTAATACGTTAATCAGGGGATAAACAAGGTATTGTCACCCTGACAAAATTTTAGAGGATCACATCAGAGAAATCTCCTGAAATTACTCCTCTTGAATATAAACCAGTGCCTGAAATTCTCCAAAAAGAACAACATATCTCAAAAATCTTTGCTGTTTCTTTTTTAATCTTTCTAAAGAAAAAAGCACTTTCTTGATTAGTGACCTGATTCTGTAGAATATGTTAGTATCTGAGCCTCCCTTGAAATATGTGTGTTAAGTAAGATCTAAAGGCACTTTTTCCTCCAGTAGTGACTTTTATGTTGATGAATTTTTTAGAGCTTCCTTTAAATACATTCCTTTCTTCTATTTTTTAATGATATTTTAGTTTGAGTTCTCCTTGCATTGTACTTAAGTTATAGTTTGCTAAATGATTTCTTTGACTCTATTCTTTCCTTTCCTCATTCTTTTCTGCAAAACAGGAATAGATTTAGTTTTATATGTGTCATTTGACCATCAGAAAATATCTAGATGACTGTGCTTTCCTCTAGGCTACGTTCTCATCCTTTATTTGGTCTTAAGATTCTGTGAAATCGATTGCTAACTGACTCCCAGCTTCATCATCCACTGCTCTCTACACACAGCCTCTTCTGCTAATAACACTGTGCTTTCCTATCCCTACATTTTGAATTCCTACCTGTTTTAAGATTCAGTTCAGTTGCTATCTCTTATCTCTTTGATGATTTCATTCCTATCATTCTCCTGAAATTGCTTTGGCCTTTAACTATCATTCATTTTGTATATATTATATTTCAAACATTTTGCCTTTGCAAAAGAAATGTTTCTTCTTTGAACCATTGTTTGTAAATTGACTTTTTAGTGCCAGGTGGAAGATGAATACATTGAGAGTGGGCTTTTGACATTTTTTTTTTAAGAGACAGAGTGTACGAGATATTCAGGGCAATCGAAGGGCTTAACAGATTAGCTGAAGTTTATATTTGACCTAGAAAACAAAGAGTTTCGAGAATAGCTCCTTGTGAGCTTGGAGTGTGCAAAGAACTCTTGATATTTATTTTGTTAAATATCTTCATCTCTGTGTCATCGATCTCCCTGTTTCTCTGCACTGTCACCACTCATGTCCAGTTTATGGTCTCTGACCCACGTTTTTGTCCTCTAGTAAAGGCCCCTCCTGACCCAGATACCTCCAGTTGCATTGCTGAACCAGAGATAAATTTAATTTCCCAGAAATTGTCATGTAAAGAAAAAAGGTGAACCAATCAACAAACCTGAGTCAATCAACAAATATCTGCCAATCAGAAATATACAGTCCAATTACTGTAATCTGGGAATTTATAAACATTCAATAATCAGCCCAGGATACTGGTCAGAAATGAAGGTTCCCAGAGCCCACCTCAGATATCTAAATTAGGCCCTTATCTGCACATTAAGGCTAAAAAAAAAAAAAAAAAAAAGATTGCAAAAACCATGGATATCATTGTTTCTGTAGTAAATTCCAAAAGGATTTATAGGTCAGTAGTAGGCATTTAATAAGAGAGATTAAAAAGATTTATTGATATAAGATCAAAATATAGAGATCAATTTCATTCTTCTGTAACAAACAAAAAAATGAATTTTTAAATAGATGTCATTACATTAACATCACAATATTGAAGTGTTTTTCATACTTCTAGAGGCTGAGAAGTCCTAGATTAAGGTGCCAGCAAGGCAGATTTCTTTCTGAGAACTCCTCTTGGCTATGTGTGGTTACAGTCTTGCTGTGTGCTTACTATACCTCTTCTTTGTGGTCTCCTGATGGGCAAAGAAAGAGAGGGAGAGAGATCTTTCTTTTTTTTCTTATAAGGCCACCAACCTTACTGGATTAGGACCTCACCTTCATGACTTTATTTAGCCTTAATTACCTCCTAAAGGCCCCATCCAGAAATATAGTCACTTTGGAGGTTCAGATTTTAACATATGAATTGAGGGTATACAGTTCAGTCCCTAGTAACTATTAAAACAGATCTAAATAAAAATAAGAGAAATGCCTCATGTTCATGAATTAGAAGACTCCGTGTGAAATATAATATGAAATGTAAATTCTCTTCAAATCGATAAGTAGATTACTTGTAATACAAATCAAAATTATAACAAGGTTTTTGTATGCTTGAATGTGGACTTGAATAATTGATTCTATAATTTATAGAATTATACATATTTTATATTCATATCATAAATTCTATGACATATGAAAATATAAAGGGTCATGAATAACCTTGACACTACTGACAAAAAAATGTTTTTTTTTTTTTGTTTTTTTTTTTTTTTTTTTCAAATTTCAAGTATAGGTAAAGCTGTATTAATTAAAGTATGATGTTATATAGGGATAGACAAACAGATTAATGAAATAGAATATACAGCCCAGAAACACACTCAACACTATGGATGCTTATTATAAAACAGCAGTGATATGCAGATCAACAGAGAAACCAGTGTTTTTCATTAACTGGTGCCAGGACAATTGCCTAGCTACTCATAAGTTTAAAAAAAAAAAGAAAAGAAAAAGGATTCTATCTCACAAAATACTCAAAAATAATTAATTTTCTAAATGATTAATTTCTAAATGGGTAAAGGTAATTTGATTAATGATCTAAATGGGTAAGGGGAATTTATAATGCTCTTGTTTATTTTGAAGACACTATAAAAATGTAACTTTATTATCTTGGTAAGGTGATAATTTCTTAAAACAGAACACTTAAAAAGACTAATACATTAAAATGTATTAAACTTAATTATATGTATAATTGAATTGTATGTATAATCGAGAAATGTCCATTCATCAAAAGTCAGAGAGAGCAAAAAGCCAGTAACCAAGTAGATTTTTGCACAACATATAATAAACAAAATAAACTAGTATTCAGACTACATACTGAACTTCTTTAAATTGGTGAGGAAAAGACAACCTAAAATAAAAATAAACAAATATTTTAACAGGCATATCAGAAAAGAGAAAATTCAAAAGGTGAATATGAAATATAAGAAAAGGTGATCAGTTGCACTGATGATGAAAGAAAGAAAACCACAGTATCATACCATTTTTTAGCCCACTAAATTGGCAAACATTGAAAATGCAGACAGTAACAAGTGTTGGTGAGCACATGGGACAAGAAAATATCATGCACTGTGATAAGAGTCTAAGTTTCTGTTACCATCAGGCGTTTCTGTCCTTTGGGCTTGGAGGATGCTTAAAGTTGATTCGTTCCCTCTTAAAGCTGGTTCTAGAAAGATCCTACAGTGGGAACGCCTGACTTTGCTTGCCTCAATAAGGCAGTATCTTTCCTCTGGCTGGACATTAAAAAAACTCACACAACTAAAAGATAATGAAAACAAAATCTTCAGCTTCTACATCCATATGTACAATTCTCATCTTTTTCTACTGAGATTATGTTGCCTTTAACAGGAAGCAGTCTTGACCGAGGTTCCCTGTAAAATGATCCAGGCTGGATCTTGCTCACCCGGGGACCCTATATGTAGATCCCAGAAAAGAAACTAACTTCTCTTTCCCATCACTCCTAGTGCAGCAGGTTTTAGGTTTTTTCTGGAATGGTTAAAACTCTAATGTGTATACCCTTGGGACCAAATTCAAGTTTTCAATGGAATTCTGCTGAAGTAGTCTCTCACTAAGCTTGGGGTAAGAGAAAAAGGCCCCCTTTTTTTTCCCATAGAGCCATGGAGAGGTAGGTTGAAGAGGAAACATATTGCAATATACCCTCTCTAATGCTCCTGTAACTGTCTCCAAAAAGATTTTTGTTCCAGTCTCTTCATGCTTGATACTTTTTATTGATGACACAGATATTTAGCTAAAACTCTGTTGTCAGTGCCATTGTTTGCTTTATCTTTTGGAATGCAAGAATTCTTTCAAATTTCTTATTTTATTATTCATCTGTTGTGATCTTAACAGAAAATAAACCCCATTTTGACAACTTGTCACAAACACTTTCAACCAATCCATACTATACCTTTATATATGGATCCTTCACTTTCTGAACCTTTCTGCAGTTCTGCATGTTGATTTTCATTGGTTTCTCTCCTAGCCCTTAGCAGGGCAAAATAACAAAAAACCTGAGGTAGTTACCATTCATCCTTCTGTTTTCTTTCTTTCATAAGTTGGTCTACATGGCTTGTTTGTTATGTTTCTTCTCTGAAATTGTCTTTATGGACTGTGCTTATCATCTATTTTCTGCATTTTTGTAGAATATTAGGAGAGAAAAATTAGCTTTATAAATAATGTAATCAGAAGACTAGGAACTACTTCTTATCCTACCCATGGCACTTAGTAATGTTGTGGCTCCAGTAGTTTGGTGAGCGGAAGGGAGTGGTGCCCGGCAGGCTTTTCACTTTTTCACTCCCATAATTTGGTGAGCAGGAGGGAGGGGCACCCAGCAACTTTTCTACTTCTGTAGTTTGGTGAGTGGGAGCAAAGGTTACAGCTCTTTCATTCCCACCTCCTGCAGCATGGTAATTGCCTGGTTCTTGTCCTGAGACCAAGAGGAATAAAGTACACAAACACCAGAGAGTGAATAAGGCAGAGAAGAATTTGATTGAGTGACAGGGAGAGCTCTCAGCTGCAAGAGGGGACCGCAAAAGTGGGTAGTCCTCTGTGAGGCTGAGTCTGGAGTTTTTATGGCCTTAGAACGGAAGAGCGCCTGCTGATGGGTCCATGGGTGTCCTTGGAAAAAGCACCATTCAATTGGTTAAAAGGCATCATCCAGAAGAAATCAATCAAGAGAGAGTGGGTAAGACAGAGATAGAAGTTCTCATTTCAGTCGTGGACTCTATCTGGAATTGGCAGCTCAGGTTTCAGGCTTTAGACTGTCCTTGCTTTGAAGGTTGAATTTTGTGGGAACCGAATCCTGTCTGCTTAAGAATTCTCTGTCTCCTGTCACCATCAGTGAAGTACTTTGTGTAACATAATTTTATAAATAAATTAAATTATAAATGAAACAAAAATTTATCTCAACAGTTAAGAAGAAACTTGCTTCCTGTATTACATATTGTATAATGTTGAAATGGTATACTCTGCTAAATATTTATGTAACAGCTAAGTAATTAAGCAATGAAAGAAAAGCTCAGTAATTTTTCTTCCTTAGGTTTTATGATTTCCAGTGAAGGTATTTGTGTGTGTGTTTGATGAGCTCCTAGTTTTATCAGTAATTTTCCATTATTGTGATGCAGCTAGTATATCTTATTGAGACAATTTCTCTCAGTATGCAACTGCCTGTATTAGGAAAGAAATATTGTATGTTTTCCTTTGCTCCTTTTTAATGTGATTCTTTTATCTTGGCTATTGTGTAAATCCCATTATAATTATTGTGTGCATAAAAGTATAATAACTGTCTACTTAGTTTACCAATTATATATTAAATTGCTACCCTCATTAAATGAGCATGATAGAAAAGAAATAAAAAAAGTTAAAAGTCTGAATGCATTATTTGCTACCTTGAAAAGAACAAAAATTTGTCACCCAACAGAGAGACAAAAATATATTTCCTTGAAAACCACCAACTGTACTTTTAGGTAAGATTATAACTTATTTCAACATATGAAATTGTTGTTTCTCATTGTGTGAAAGTTTTATCTACTAAATAGAATGTAAATCTAAAATAACTTTTTCGAAGTACAAATATAAAAAGATATACTCTAAGGTAGGTACAAATTACTTAAAATAAATCAGCCTTTTTTTTTTTTTTCACAAGGAACGTTTTTTTTCTTAATCCCGTTTGTGCTTAGTAAAAAAAAGTAAGTTATTTCCTGATTTCCTGGATTTTTATTTAAATGCCATCATCAAGACTTCCTATTAGGTACAGCTTGGTTGTAACATAAAATAGTGATTTGTTAACTATCTTCAAAATATAAAGAGTTAAAATCCATTAGTTTGTGATCACCTGCATAAAAAGGTGATAGAACATAAAAGTAAATAAAAAAACACAGGTAGCCATGTGTAGTAGAATTGCAGTTAACTCTGTTTCACACCAGATAATTCTTCTAAACCAGTTATATGGAATTTCATCATTCTTGCCAGGAATTTCTTCAGACGTATGTTGCCCAATTTTTTTTTTCTTCTAATGAGACATCAAACCTGCTGAGAAGTATGGAAAAAATCTCTAGAAAGATGGATAAGAAAATATGGTTTTCCATCTTTTTATTGTCTGATATGTGAGAAGTGGCCATTTTTTATCAGCCTAATGGTGAGATACCACTGAGAATAACAGGAACCATAAAGGAAGGAAAAGAAAATGGTTTAGAATATTTGATATTTAGAGTATTTGATACTATCCTTGAGTAGCTGAATCAACCAACACTGGAATCCATCTGCCTCTTTCTGTTATGTGAGATGGTAATTTTCCATATTGCTTAAGCTTATTAGTATCAGAGTTTGCTGTTATTCATAGCCAAAAGGATCTTAACAAACATATGAAGGGATATGAGGAATTATTAAACAAACTAGAAAAGAGAAGACAAATGAAAACACAAAAGCTATTTTCAAGAGTATGGCTGTAGTGGATGATATTGTCAGTAGAAGTTACAGGGAGGTGAATTTAAGCTTAAAATAAAACTTGCTGTCAGACACTTCTGAAAAGCCATAACTGCCTTGGAAACTGGTAATTCCTTCTTACCAGAGATGGGCCAACCACATCTTAGTTATCCTGCAAAACAGAGATATTAGACTATATAGCCTCAATTCATTTCCAAAACTGGAATTTCTTTCTTTTTTTTTTTTTTTTGAATTTCTTTATTTCTGTGAATCTGGGAAAAATGATTTTTTGACATGTGTCAAAGTCTAGTCTTAAACTATGTCTATAGAACAACCTTCCTTCTGTCCTATATTTTTAGTTCTCTAAGCATCTGTTGACTCTTTGCTGAGTTTCCAGAGAGTGTGGTAATTGAGAGAATTAAATTACTATATGATTACTATACTAAACAGTTTAATTCCTCATTGGGACATAGTCTCAATTAATGATAAATAAACCACAGTGTATAATTGAATGTCACAATTTGTGATAAAGCTAATAAAGGATTTGGTGCAAGAAGTAGACAAATCAATATGGGCAAAAATGGTTGACCTTGAGCTTGACTTTAAGAGTGAATAAAAATTCACCAAGTGCTGATCTTGACAACATGTGCATAAATGTTGTATAGTATCTTTAAAAATAGAATGGAATTGACACAATGTCATTTTGAGTTAGTACCATGCAATTGTTCATATTAAATCTCACTATATGGAGTTATTAAATGAAATGTTAGAACCAGGCCAGGGTTAAGGTTAAGATACAAATTTAATTTTGTCTCTGTCATTTTGAGGAAACATATATTTTTAACAATGGTGTTAAGGCAATACCATTAGTCATATGATGAAACTAAGAACTGCTGTAGTTATTTCAAAAGAAATTTTTTTCCTGTTCATATTATTTAGAAGCAATACAATTCCTACCAATGTTCTTCTTCTTCACCTTTTCCACCATTCTTTTGTGGTTTATAAAGAAGAATTTTAAGAATTTTATTGGCCGCTGTAGGCATTTTATAATGTAACATTTCTCTACCTAATCCGAACATCCTTACAGGAGGCATAAGGAAAATAGACATCATCAGACTCAAACACAACAGCAGCATTAAGTGTTTTTCAGTATTTTGGAGAGTGTACCAGAATTAACTAGGAGAATACAGCAGAGAGTCCAATAAATTAAAATATCAATGAGAGAGCTACATGGGAAACTCTAGCGTGAGTTGTTGATCTAGCTTCAAAGCTCATAAATCATATTAATTAAAAAGAGGACTATTCCATTTTTATTGATAAAAGTTTTCTGATTTCCCTGGTGCCAGGTACATTAGTTCACTTTTCATGTGTGGAATCTCTAAAAAGGAAAAGATAAATGGAGAAAGCATGGCACAAAAAAAGAAGAAAGAAAAAGGAACAATCCTAAACATGTATAGTTACTAATAATTCTATAAATCACCCGATCTAACATGACCTCTTGCTGTTACTAGCAGAAAAATTGCTCTCATTTGCATTTTTTTATTTTCTCTCTTGCAAATAGTGAAGGAAAGATGAGCTTAGGTAAGAGTTCATTATCTCCTCTCACCCTCCCATAGGCTTTGGTGAAAGAAAGCATTTGCAGAATGTGTTCTTCATATGCTATGTTCTTCTCTCTTCCCATGCAATGGAATCAATTTCAAACCAGTTCATTTTTTAACATAAAATCACATCTCATGAAAATAGACCCATTGCCATAAAATCAAAAAGCCTGTATTCCTCTATTGCAGGCTTCTGCTAGCTGGCCCGTTCCAAGTCCCTTGCTTCAAGCATAGCACAAATAATGTAAAATAAGTAAGCTTTATTTTCACTGAAGCTTAGGCATGTATACTTTATTTGGAATAAGCACACACAAAGGTTGTCTACACTCCTTTTTGTTAAAGCTTCACTGAAAACAGATGTGTTGCTAGATAATCTTATCTTTTAAAATTTCAAAGCTATTGTATGCTTTTAAAACTTATATCTTGTTTTGGTTTGTTTTTTGAAATGGACTCTCTCTCTCTCTCTGTCACCCAGGCTGGAGTGCAGTGGCATGATCTCAGCTGACTGCAGCCTTAACCTTCTGGTTTCTAGTAATCCTCCCACCTCAGCCTTCTCAGTAGCTGGATCCACAGGTGTGCACCACTACACCCAGCTAATTTTTGTATTTTTTGGTAGAGATAGGGTTTCACCACGTTTGCCAGGCCGGTCTCACACTCCTGACCTCAAGAACTTAGCTCACCGTGGATTCCCAAAGTTCTGGGATTACAGGCATGAGCCACTGTGCCCAATCAACTTTTCTCTTTTAAACTTTCAGAAAATTATATACTAACCAAAACTTTTGCTTGCAATTCAGGTATCTTTTGGATAGAGTACACCACAATGTTTTCATGATATTTGCTGCATGGAAATATTTGTCTGAGTAAATATATTACCGTAAGTTTTTCATTTCCTTATTAAAAAAGAACTCTTCATGAATTATCTAGGCATAAGTAGCATTAATAAACTTTACACTTGAAGTATAAGTAAACATATAAGCAGAAAGATTTTACAGAAAAAAAATACCATCTTATTATTTGGATGGTTCTTCATTAATATGTACATGTTGGGATTTCTTTTCCATCTTTTCTCTTTTTTAGTCTTAGGGAGATAGAGCCTTAAGTCATTATCAGATTTTGTTTCTTTTCACATGTTATCCCAGAATACATTCCTTTTTAACTGACTCATGTCTAACCATGAGAGTCTTAAAGTGCTTCTTATCCCCACAGCCCCTTGTAAGTTCTACTTTATTATTATTCCATTCATAGACAATTTATTTTAAAAGATATGTAACTCACAGTCTGCAATTTTTTATCTTTTATTTCACCTTAGCCTGATACAATCTGGTTTCTGACTCCACCATGCTATGTCACGAATGAGGCAATATGGAGGTCATTGGTGACCTAGCTTTGCAACGCTTAAACTGATTGACCCTTCTTTTTAGAAAATTTCTTCCTTCTGTAAAAGTAATTGCGGTTTTGGGGGAAAAAAAAAAAAAGAAGAAGAAAATTTCTTCCTTCTTGATATTATATATAACTGTCTTCCTGGTTCTCTGTGAAAACCTGTTAACTTCTTTATTCATTTATTCAATAAGTTGAAAATGTACTGAAGGTCAGGATCTGTTTCCTGCTCCTCTGCTACATCCACTGCTTAAATGTTATAGCCCTCAGTCTATGTTCTTTTCTCAGTATACACATTTACCTTAGGAGGCTTCATCTAGACCCACTGCTAATGATTCTCAAACTTGGTTCTCTAGCTAAGATTTCATTCTTACTTTTCTCAGCTGTGTGCAGAATGTCTTCATGCTGGTTTTCGGAAGACACCATATACTGACTTGTCATTTGTTGTAAAAATAAAAAGTTTAAAATATTTATTCTGATCTATTCCTTTTGTTTCTGAATTATTTTGTGAAACCAAATTCTAATAGCACAGAAAGTTATAAATCAAAAGCAAAAGTTATTTTAGTCAGAGAAGAAAAGGCAGCATCTCATGAAGAGTGAGGAATAATAAAACAGAAATTAGAAAAATGTGAGATCTTTTTGTAATATTTTCACAAAATAAATATTTAACTTTGGGAAACTTGCATTTTTTACCTTGCAAAATAGTGGTCCACTGTGCAGATGAACATGTGCAAATGTATATGATATCTTTAAATACCTATATACTGCACAATAGTTCCAATGGATAGTATCGTAACCTGCCTTTCTATTGATAGAAGCTCAAATGGCTTTTGTTAGTTTCTATTGCTGTGTTAAATATTCTTGTATACATAATTTTGGGATATTTGTGTGAATAAAATTCTAAAATATAATAAATTTTTATAAGTGAATGGTAGATTAAAGAGTATGGATATCCAAAAATTTAATACATAGCTCTCTATGCCCAAAAGTTCTGTGTGGATTTAAATTGCCACTAAAATTACCTAGGTACTTCTGTTTCTCAACACTTTTGCAAACATTTAATACTCTAATTATTTTAATTTTTCCTAATGCTATAGGTAACAAAAAATGATGTCTCATTTTTAATTGCATATCTTTAACATTAAAGAAGATTGAGCAACTTACAAAATATTTACTGTCATTTGTATTTCTTCTTCAGAAAACTTATTAATATCACTTAATAATTTTCCTTAGTTATTTTAAAATATATTTATATAGTTATTTTAAGAGATCAAAAATCAAATCATGAACTATATAGATAAAAAGAATAGGGTATTTTCAAACAGAAAATCCTAAAATTATCTCAAACACGTCAGATTTTGAAATTTGAACACAAGGATTTCCATATCATTGAAAGGATTATTATACCGTATAATTTTTAAAAATAAAGCTAGAAAATATTTTGCTACGGTATTTAGTTGGGCCAAAAACATGAAAAGGGTTTCCCAATTGTAAGTCCTTCAATGATATATAAAGAATATTCTGATTGAATAAAAATTGAGGCAAAACTAATATTTAAGGTTGGAACTTGAGAAGAGGACAGTACATTCTTCTGGCACACTTTCTGCAGCAGATTTTGGTAAAACTATATTGAATTAAATGGCTTATGTTACAGCCTTAGCAAGAAATAATAAAATTATCCCATTATGGTCTACAAAAACAGAGAAGAATTATGTGCAAGGTTAAGAAAACAGTAGCTGGTTAATGCACAACAATTAAACATAATAGTATTTCACAGGTAATTACCACTTTCTAAAAGGTATTATTTATCATAGTTCTTTAAAAATAACATAAACACTCATTTATGATCCTATATTGGAAATGTCAGTATAGCAGCAAATCATACGATATTCTTGATGTTTTCAATAACGTCTTATACAAAATAAACTATTTTTACCATTTACCATAAAGACAAAACAATATGCAGACTTTGAATTTTTTTTTAATTTATCACTCACAAAGTTTATGTTCTATAATACTTTCTAGATATTGCCCTATACAGATAAAGAATATTATACAGGGAAATCAGATTATTATAGATTTTGTAGAAATTGTCACGATCATATTGTTTCTCAGGAGACTGGATTTCTGCCTTTTAAAAATGCTTCAGATATTTGAAACAGAATTTAGATTCACATCTCTGACCCTCAATATTTAAGTGCACCTGTGAGGAATCGGGATACAAAATAGTACTTCTCACTGTTTCTTTCTATTCTGACTCTTCTTAACAATAACTAAAGGCTCTATCACTATATATAGTAGTTTCAGCTCTTACTGTGATGATCTATTGGCCTTTTTTCTTTCTCTGCAACAGAAGAAAAGTGATAAATTGTGTTCCTGGAACTGCACATATAAATACATTTCAGCACTAAAATAAGACTGAATGGATAAGGTTTTGGCTCTCAAGTATAGTAAGTCATAGATGCTTTTAGATAATTTATGCCTTTACTATTGCCCTTGAAACTATGATGTGCAATATATATACAGCCTGGGAATGTGCTTGTTTTGCTAACTTCCTTCATTCTTAGAGAGAACTCCCTTGAGGTGTGAACCTGACAAGAATGTACTGCTGTGCAAGAGAATTGGGGTTAATAAATTGCATTAGACTCATGATGATTTGGAGAATGTAAAGAAATTATACATTCAGGTTAAAGGTAATCAAATACTCTACTAAAGCCACACTCATCCACTATGGTGGAAACCACATGTTGTTAAACTTCAAAACCTCTCACAGTGTTCAATTTAATAATGCACTGAAGGAAAAAAAAATGCAATTTTTATCAACCAATCCTTCAATTCTCCTTTAGGATAGAAGAAACAAATTTATAGGCTGGGAAGAAAGTTAATCAGTATATCAACAAAAGACATATGGATGAAAAATGAACACTTCTACCAGTCATCTGGAGATTTCCTAGTGTCCAGATGTTTGGTATCATGTTAACTAAATATTTAAATTACTGATTGAAATTTCTTACTTGGTAGTTTTGGCGTCATCTAGGTTTCTTCAACAGGTCTGTGTTATATACCTGGATGTTCCATGGTTCAAAATAGATAAGTTTCATTTTGGAAAAACTTATCTTGTTATGGTTAAAGCAGGCATGTAAATATTCATCAGATACCAAAGTTATGGTTAATAAAGTGAGGCAATTTGACATCGCCATTGTGCAGATTTAGGAGACACAACTCTATTCATCATTCATTTTTAATGATGATATTTCTTGAATCATAAAAAATTAAAATTGTATTCCGTATAATTTTTTTTCCTGAAATAATGTAAATTGGGAGAAAAAGTGCCTTCTAGTTGATACAGTCTCATGCCAGCTAACTTGAAGGCAGTTCTTTGTGGCACATTTTGGGTGTGTATTTTATAAGGCTCTTGGTTCTTTTCTCTGTTGTGATAATGTGCCTAGGAACTCCAAGACTCTAATTAGTGAACAGAACTCTTCACTAGCTAGCAAACGTAGGCATAGTGTCTCATAGTCAGCCAGCAAGTCCCACTTAAGCATGAAGACAAGCATTGATTGAGTGACTACAGTGAACATTGTTGTACAATAAAATAGAAATGAAAAATAGATGACATATACAGGTTCTAAGCTCTAGCATTTTCTGGTTTAAAGCTAAAAGACAGGACACGAGAACTAGTTAAACTAGGAGATTTGCTTTAAGTTCTTAATTTTATCATTACTTTCTTTGGGTTATACCTTTCCATTTTGGATAATCTTAAGAAAAACAAGCTGGAGTCAAAGATGAAGGAGTCATGTGACATAAGGTATAGATAAACAAACCTCCTTAGATAGAAATCACTTGCAAACCCAAACGCGAAATATTGTAGACTACAGAGACCTTAGGGAAGGCACAGTTGGTAAGAAAAAAAATAAAAGGACAAAGACATATGCATATACTTGCATGTGTATCCTGTGCATGTGCGTGTGACAGAGAGAGAAACATGAAAATAAAAGTTATAATCAAAGCTTATCTAGCTTCAAATAAGCAATATATATTTAAATAAACTTTATAAAGAAAATGAACATGTTGGGAAGGCCCACATAAAAACCGGAGGGCACGATCTGGCTAACAATCAGCAAGAAACAGAGGTCTCAATCTGATAGCTTTCAAGAAACTGACTGTGGCCAACACCATGTGAGCTCGGAAGAAGATTCTTCCCCAGCTGGATCTTCAAATGAAAACCCAGCCCTGGCTAACATCTTGACTGCAGGCTTGTAAAAAACTCCAAAGCAGAGGACCCAACTAAGTAACACCCAGACTCTCAACCCATAGAAACTGTGAGACTATAGTTGTATGTTGTTTTAAGTGTATGTATGGTAAATTGTTAGGTTACAAAAGATTACTATTGCAGATTCCAAACTCTTTAAATGCAGAAGCTATGCATACAATGTGTTTTCCCAAGCTCCTAACAGAGATCTTGATTGTAATTTATATTTAGTAAACATTTTTTTCATTTTCATCAGTTTCACACAAGTAAAGGTTTTTAAGTCCTTACCATGTACACAAGTACAACTTCAGACCATCATTTAATACTCAACTTCTAGAAGTATATTTCTATAAGACATATCCCTGTTTGCTGCTTTCAAAGTAAAATAGAAAATGGGAAGATTTGACGAATAATAAAGGCCACTACGATGAAAAATATTTCTTCATTCTGAGTAGTTTAGCAGAGTTTTTGTTATTTTTAGTATTTTTACATATAACCATACACTACTTGTTTTTGTATTCACTACCAAGCCAAACAGAATTCCCATTTACTGAGATGCATTTAAAAGATATCTTTTAAAGCCAGTACTCAGTGAATACAAAACCTTTTCCTATGTAGCTTCCAGAAACAAAAATAGCTTTTCTACCCTGTTTCTCTTTCTTTTTAGAAATGTATTCATTTCTTGTAATAGTTGTGTTTTGAAAGAAGAGGGTCTTTATCTTGGCAAATAAAAGAAAGGGAAAACATAGAAGCAATGTATAAAATTGCACTTAAGCAAAGAGAAGGAGAGTTCAGTTATCCAAACAGATTTCAGCAGAGCAAGAAAGAGCAGGAGGAGAAAGGAGTGAAAAATCACCAACTCTTACATGGTGTTTGTATTTCAAAAACGCCACATGATTTTTCATTTGTAGAGCCAATCAATACTGAGGAGGCAGTTTCGCATATGGACAGTCTTACCAAATGCTTTATTGGTGCAACTTTTATGGGCTGGTCTATTACAAATGTCAACCTAAGATTGACTAGGAAATTATACACAAGGCCAGCAGGTGTTCAGCCCCATGCTTTACATTTGTAGAACAAACTTTGCTTGTCTCAAAAATTATTAATGCAGAAGCTATGTAATGATTCTGTCTCTGGATTTACAAACATGAAGTCAAAATACTTAGGGGCTATTCTAAGCCTGACATTCCAAAAGAATAATAGCAAAAGAAAAGGGAACACTTCCAGATTTGTGAAGGGACCACCAGTTGTCATCCTTAGCAAGTGAGAAGGGATGCTTGGCAGAGTTTTAATAGCTAATACACTATGGTAAATGTATTTTCGCTAAATTTCCCTGTCATATTTCTAAAAGGAAACAATTTTTAATTGGTGCCAAGGATTTTAAGAAACTTTTTTAACTATCAGTGTTTACTTTTATATTTTAAAAACATTATTGCAGAGCCTAACATCCCCCTATAGTTACAAATAAATGCAAAATTTTGCCTGACAATGTTAATGACATAACATCACCAAATTTTATTTTAAAATTATGGTCTTTTATGAGATTATTTTGAAACATTCAAAAACGGTTTGTGTATTGTGCCTAATTTTCTTGACATCTAAAGAAAGACATGCTCTTTTATTTGCCAAAAAGCTATTTTTCAATTGTCAATCAAGAGTTTATAACTTGGGCTCCAAATATTTATCTCTCTGGACTTTTAATGACTATAGAAAGGAGAAATGAGATTACCTATTAATATTGCAGTTAAAATACAAAAGTTTCAAAAATACTCTAAGGCATTCACTCTTTTATTCAACTATTTAATAGGGAAGAATTTAAGCGGCGGAACCATCATCAGTTTAATTAACACAGAAAATGTCTAAGGCAAAGTAAGCAATCTGGGACCTAATAAAAATGCCACAACTGAGTGAAATGAAAAACAACCCTCGACTTGCTTTGGCATAATCAGGTGTGGATTTATCCGAGTCTGTATTGTGCACAATGAAGCCTTGATTAGAACTGTCTATAATAACTACCAGAACTCTCAAATACTCTCACAGTGGAAAAAGCAAACAAAAGAGCTTCAGGGAGAGTTTAGATGTAAATAAAACTCTAAGGTAATAAGCAAACATGTCTTCAGGTTCAGAAGAGATATGAAAAATATAGAAAGTATAGTTCTATTGGGGGAGAGTTCTGAGCTAAAATTCACTTGTCAATACCTTATATATATTATACTTTGCTTTTTAAAAAATCAGATTTACTGATTGAAATTATATACTAACTGGTGATTCCTTTTAGACTGCCTCATTAGAACTTTTCTAAAATTAGCACTGTATAAGCTATGAAATGGCACTCCATAAATATTTGTTAACTGATCTGCCATAACTGTATATAAACGAGGTAGCTATTAACTACAGAATTACCACAGGTTAGTGTGAACACTTGTATAACTCCTAATATTTCCTCACTCAGCACTTTATTCATGTAAGTAGGGATTGGTACACATACCTGTTACACGGGATTGTAATGATGAATGCTTGAATTAATATATGTAAAGCACTTAGAACTATGCCTGAAGCAACGTATGCTCTGTGAATGAGAGACTTCAAAATATGGTACAACAGAAGAAGAAGTCATTAACTGAGCCTTGGGGGTAACAAAAACCTTCACACAAAAGGGTGCATTTGAAATGTGAAAAAGATATCCTCTGCCAACAAAAGAAGGTGAGAAAGTTCTAACCAAATTCCTCTACTGCTATTCAAATCCTTCAATGGTTTTCCAAAGATATATATGTGTGTGTGTATGTATGTGTGCGTGTGCACGTATGTGTATGTGTACACATATGCATCTTTCACTTCTACATACATACATGTGTACACACACATCACACAAATATATAAAGGATAGAATGTAAATTCCCTAATTTAACATAAAAGACTATTCCTGGCTTGGCCAGTTAGATTTGGCAAACTATGCAGCAAGTCTGTCACTCTTCTCGCCGCAGAAGTCGTATGATCTTGATTCCATCCCAAGTGCATGTATTTTTCTCACAGGTAGGCATCTGTACAACTCTCTTCCTGGGTTCTTCCTCCTACTGTTCTCTCCTTGCTCACTCTTACTCATCATTTCAGGTCTACAGTTCATATAATTGCCTCTAGGAAGACTTAAGGATCTGCCTAGATGAAGTTGGATGAGCTTGCTGTATACTTCCATCAGATCCTGTATTATTTCTTTCTGTACGGATCTGTAACAAGTTACTACAAACTTAACTACTTAAAATCACACTCATTTATTATCTCACAGTCCATCAGGCAGACGTATGAGCAGGCTTGACTGGGTTCTCCTTTCAGAGACTCACGCAGCTGAGTCAAGGTGTGGACTGGCCTGGTTGGGCTCTTGTCTGGAAGTCCCAGAGGAGAACCTGCTTCCAAGTTCATTCCTGTTGCTGACAGAATTCAGTACCTGCAGTTTTGTGACTGAATTCCCCGTTTCCTTACTGGTTACCAGGAAGAAACTACCCTTAGTGGCCAGGGAACTTCCGTCTGTGGCCTCCTCTGTCTTCGAATCAGCAATGGCAAACCCATCCCTTCTCAGGCTGTCAAGCTCTCTGACTTCCTTCTTTTGCTATAGCCAGAGAAAACTCTGCTCTTTTTTTTTTTTTTTTGAAAGTTTTTAGTTTATTAAGCTTCTCGTGAAAAATCCACAATGGCCATAGACAACATCATTGCAGCACCTTTACTCCTTCGGCTGTGATCCAATCTCCAGCTCACTTTTTGCCAGCACCAACATTGGCCTTTGCAGTCCCCCTGACTTTCTTCATTCTGTTCTTGCGTTCCTTTCGTTGCTTTCTTGAGGTCTTTTTCTTCTCATACAGGCAATGTCTTGCAAGTCTATGTTTGGGTTCATTTTTCTTTGCATAATCCAGGGAATCATAAATCATGCCAAAGCCAGTTGTCTTGCCACCACCAAAATGAGTTCTGAATCCAAATACAAAGATGACATCCGGTGTGGTCTTGTACATTTTGGCTAGTTTTTCCCGAATTTCTGTCTTAGGCACTGTTGCCTTCCCGGGGTGAAGGACATCAATGACCATTTGTTTCCTCTGAAGCAGTCGGTTGGTCATGAACTTTCTAGTGCGGATAGTTACTGTGTCGTTCATGATGGCGGCCTATCCTTACACAGCCGGGGAGGAAAAGAGCGAAAACTCTGCTCTTAAAGAGCCTGAGTAATTAGGCTGGGTTTCCCAGATTATCTCCCTTTTAATTAATCCAAAATCAACTGATTAGAAACTTTAATTAATTATGCAAAAATTCCTATCCGCATAACAATCAACCAGGGGAGTGATATCTCATCATAGGCACAGGCTCCATTCATACTTAAGGGGAGGAGATTAGGGTCACTAGGAGTTATTCTTAGAATTTCGACTTCTACAAACTCCAAAAGCCCCCTTTTATAGCCCACTGTTTATTATAATTGCTTATTTTTTCTTACTATATTTAGCGAGCTCTAATTCAGCACTTACTACATAGTAGGCACTATCTTACCTTTTTAGGATGCTACTATTAATATGCCCATTTTTCATATGAGGAAAAACAGATGGCATGTAGAAGTAGGATAATCTGCCCAAGGTCACACCACATTCTGGCTGGTACATTCATTTAGGAATAGCATATGTTCCTGTGACAGGGGAAGTGGGTTTGAAACTCCAGTGAACTGTCTCTAGATTCTATGCTCTTAACATTGTACTGTCCTCTGGGCACAGCTAATATGCAAGCTTTATGTCAGATTATCTTTCCTGTTTACTGTATTCCTTATGCTTACTTCAGTAAGTGGCATTAAAGTTTTATTGTTGTTTCTTTGTTTGTTTTTTTGTTTCTTTTGAGACAGAGTCTCACTCCATCGCTCCGGCTGGAGTGCAGTGGCGGGATCTCAGCTTACTGCAAACTCCACCTCCTGGGCTCAAGCGGTTCTCCTGCCTCAGCCTCCCAAGTAGCTGGGATTACAGATGCACATCACCACACCAGGATAATTTTTGGATTTTTAGTAGAGATGGGGTTTCACCATGTTGGTCAGGCTGTTCTCAAACTCCTGACCTCAGCTGATTCACCTGCCTCGGCCTCCCAAAACGCGGGAATTACAGACATGAGCCACCATGCCCGGCCAAGTATTTAAAGTACAAATCAATATAAAATAAAACTTTCCTAAGTATTCTTTCAAACAATGTTATTGAGCAACCACAGATAATTTTTGCACCATATTGAACAACTATGACTCCATATATGACCCTCATATGTCTCAAGCCTGATCCTAGACATTGAGGAAATAATATGTCAACATCTATCTCCTCTTGGAATTTGTCTGGATAGCCAAACATACAAGTAAACATCCAAATATAATATGATGTAGAGAATGCTATAATACAATTAAGTTTTATTATCTGATGAATTAAGAGAATATGTGGTGAAAAATTCTGCTTTCTTATATTTGAATGTTCCAGATCAAATCACACAAAATAGTGATTTGAGAAATGACTTGAATAAAAGTAAAATCCTAAGAGCTGAAACATTAACTAATCAAGAAATTAAATTTGAAGTTCTCTCAGCATCCTATTCTCTTTGTTACACAGTGAAATTAATATCATATTCCCATAGGCAGAAAAGCTAATATAGGTAAGATTAGCAACAGGGATTTGCCCCAATTGCTACTGTTTATGAATATATTACTTTCCCTAGATGGAGTCTGAGTGGAAGCACTTCAAATCACATCAGCACCAAAATTAGTCCTTTCAATTAATGTCATGTTTTATAAGGAGCATTTGTAAAGCAGTCAGCCTTTGCCACTATAAAATGGGGCATCTGTTAATGTGTGTTTATATTTGCTCATCGATTAAACTTAATTGTCTTTCCCTATGGTTTTCAACCAAGGAAGATTTACATGTAAATGTATGGCGTTTTTTGAGATTAGTCGAAATTCTGCATAAAGAAGGAGAGAGCAAATGAAGTTACATTTATTAAGCAACTATTATATGCCAGGTGCTTTTGATATATTATCCCATTTAAATCTCCCCATGACTACATGACATTTCTAGTATAATCCCTAGTTTACAAGTAGAAGTCTCAAGATTTAGTAAGATTAAGAAAATTGTTTAAGATCTTGAAGCTCACTTCTAACTCTTATACCTTATATTAATCACCTGTAAGTAAAAGAAAGTGTATATTAATAGATTTTGGAATACAAAATAAAATGCCCGGTTTGCTGCTTCCTGAGGGTATTTTTACTTTTTTAAAAATTTCTCTTAGTGACTCAAAAAAAAAAAATCACTGAATGAATGTAGTTCTCTGGCTGGTAAATTCATTTCACAAAAGCAAATGTTCCTATGATTTTTGCTTCTGACATTAGCACATGTCTCTAACATGTCTCTCTTGTGTTCTGACAGTATTCTGACAACCTGTTGGCTCCATCTTCACAGCCCTGTATTCATTTGCACATCAGTTCCAACTGTCTGATTAAACTGGGGAAAAAAAAAAAACAAACAAATAGCTTGGCTCTAGAGCAATTTTTTTTCCCAGTATTCAGCTGAGGCTCAAACATTAAGTCCACTATTCTTAAAGGAAATCTCCCAAAATTATAAACATATTGAAGCCATGATACAAATGGTCCAGTAGTCATTAAAGAAACACAATTTTACAACTAAAATGTAACTGGAAAATAAGCAAATTCCTACTTGCAATTCTCAAATAATAAGGAAATGACACTTAGGTCACAGTCATGCTTATAATAGCTTCTTTCCTTCTATTTCCTTAATTAACATTGGTGCTGCTCTTCAAATTATCTAAAAACTTTCTCCCTCAGCCTTGAAACATGCATGTCTTTTTTGCTCATAATACCTTCTTTCCTTTTTCAAACCTGCATCAGGGGAAAAAAAGAGGAAGAATTAGTTTCATGACTTAACCAATAGAGGAAGAGGTTAAAGGAAAAACTTGCATGCAAAGCAAGGACCCATTTACTAGGAGGGAAAGGGAAAGATTCAAAATAGTCCAATATTAATTGTTTATAGTAGTTGGAACTCTGAGTAGGGAATTAGCCAGAAACCTGAATGATAAAAGCAGCCAAACAATAAAAAAATTCACAAAATGTTTTAACAGCTTTACTGAGATATAATTCACGTACCCTTTTAAAGGGTAAAATTCAGTGTTTTATGGTATACTCACAGGTGGTCAACAAAACTAACAGAGGATATTTAGGAGTAAAAGTCATCTGTATAATACTATAATGGTAGACACATGCCATTACACATTCATCAAAAATCATAGACTGTACAACACTGAAAGAGTCCTAATGTAAACTATGGACTTGGGCGATGATGATATGTCTGAAACTTCATTAGCTGTAACAAATGCATCACTCTGGTAGTGGATGTTGAGGAAGGTGGAATGAAATGAATGAGAGGCGGGCAGTTTATGAGGACTCTCTGTACATTCTACTCAATTCTTCTGTGAACCTAAAACTACTCTGAGAAATAATTTCTTCTTTTAGAAAAAGAAAAGAAACCCCACCTCCTTCAGGAGTAACTCCCATACCTCCATTGCTCCAGCTGAAGACAACCAAAAGTCTACTTTCTGTCTCTACAGATTTTGCGTATTCTGGCAACTTTATATGATTATCTTAACAAGATAACCATCACACTTATGTAAGAAATAGGAAATTGGGCTGAGTGTGGTGACCCACACCTGTAATCCCAGCATTCTAGGAGGCCAAGGTGGGAGGATTTCTTTAGTCCAGGAGTTTGAGACCAGATCTCACTATATTGATTATTTTTTACTTCATTCTTCATCTAATTTTACTTATTGGGTTGTTTTCCAGCCTTTCTTTAATATAGTGAGATCTCATCTCTACAAAAAAATTAAAAATTAGCCAACTGTGGTGGTGCTTGACTGTAGTCCTAGCTATTGTGGAGGCTGAGGTGGGAGGATCCCTGAAAGGCAGAAGGTGCAGTGAGCCAAGTTCACATCACTACGCTCCAGCCTGGGTTACAGAGCAAGATCCGCTCGCTCAAAAAATAAATAAATAAATAAATAAATAAATAAATAAGAAATTGTTTACTAAATCGATGGGGTGTACTTCTGGGTTGTTCCAAGATAATATTAGCTTCTTAAATTAAAGTTTCTCAATACTTTTCCCCAAAAACAAACTGATCAAGAAGAGAAGCAAATGAAACCACACAAAACTGACTTCTTTGGCATAACTTGAACATAGAGAATGCCACAATCCTCAAACTACATATAAGAAAAGAAGTTAACCCCGAATTCCAGCAAAGATATCTGTGAGTTCACTCCCTAATACTGTGGAGATAAGGTGGCATCTGAAGGGTCTGGTTAGAAGAGGGTGATGGAGTTCAGAGCAAATAATACCCAGATGTGCAAAGCCTGATATAGCTACAAACATTCTAAAACAGACCTTGGACCTGGTCTATCTGAGCACTGGCCATAGAAAAGATACTTGAAAGTATGCCTGATCTGGAGTGGCAAATTTGAAAAGGAAACTCTCCTGGAAAAGAGGGAAGTGAATAGAATCTGGAGGGCATTTTGGAAGACTTGGTGATAAAGGAAAAGAAGAAAGTAAGGGGAGAAATTAAGGGTCTCAGAAACAGCAACATCCAAAGACATGCCATCCCATTTCCCACCCCCCCCCCCAAAAAAAAAAAAACTCTTTACCCTTGGGTGCATAAATTGTGTGGAAACAAGTATAAAAAACAGAAAAGTCTATTTGTTTAAAAATAAATTTAAAAATTAAAATAATTCAGTTTCTGAAAAGTTATACCTCCTCCAAGGAAAACAACCACAAAGCAGACGAAAAATAACCCAGCACTTGAACCTGAACTAAATATACCTATATGTGCATTTGCAGATATTTAATGAACACCTAAATCAGAAATTTTAAAACTCAGATCCAAAATAGGCAAAAAATTGAAAAAGGGATAAGAAAAGATTTTGACTAAATTCAAAGAAATTGAAAAAAAAAAAAAACTGTCTGCAGAAGACTAAATGAAGTCTCGAGAAGACTAAAGTGATTCAGTCCTGATCAGTTGTAATCAGTTACGAATTGCAAGAGCTCAGTTCAACCAAAAACTGAAGAGTTTAATGAGAGATATTGAAGAAAGTCTGGAAAACAACCAAATAAACATAATTAGATGAAGAAGGAAGTAAAAACTAATCAGGAATGTAGCAGAAATTGAAGATATTCAATGAAGACTCAAAATCACAAAATTCTTAAGAGGTAAACATTAAAATCCCATATTTAAAACAATAACTGCAGGGCACAGTGGCTCATATCTGTAAGCCCAGCACTTTGCGAAGCGGTGGTGAGCGGATCACTTGAGTCCAGTTGATCAAAACCGTCCAACAACTTAGTGAGACACTGCCTCTACAAAAATACAAAAATTAACCTGCCATAATAGTGCATGCCTGTAGTCTCAGCTACTTCAGAGGCTGAGGTGGGAGGTTCATTTGAGCCAGGACAGTCCAGCCTGGGCAATAGAAACCCTGTGTCAAAAAGTTTAAACACACACACACACAGACACACACACACCATTTTCCACATTTTGAATAAGAAAAATTTTATTTCTTTCTCAGAAATGTTTATTTTTCTTTATTGTCTTACTACACTGTAAAGACTATCCAGAAAAATGCTAACTTAAAGTGATAAAAGCAGATATGTTGCCTTGTTCCTAATATTAATGGAAAAACATTTAGTCTTTTACTACTAAGTATGACGTTAGCTGTAGCATTTTTGTAGATGCTTTTAATTAGTTTTAAAACATTCTTTATTCCTGGTGTGTGGAGATTTTAATCACTAATGTGTTTGAATAGAATCATCTGTTTTTCAGAGGGCATCTACTGACATGATCATATATATTTATTCTTTATTCTTTTAATATGATGAGTGTACTGATTGATTTTTCTAATGTTAAGCCTAGAAATGTTAAAACCTAGAAATTCTGGAATAAATGATAGTAGTCAAGATAGATTAATTTGTATTAATTAATGTATATATACATACATATATATACACATACATATATACATTTATATATATACATATACATTTGTTTTAATTAAACATATATACATTAAGTATATTTATATGTACATATGTTTAATTTGATAATATTTAGATAAGGAGTAAGTATGTTTTGAGAAATACTATTTTTTTCATGTAGTGTTATTGTCTAATTTTAGAATCAATATAATTCTAGTGTCATAAAATATTTTGGCAGCGTTCTCTCCTCTATGACTTTTTCAAGGCTTTCATGTAGGGTTGGGGTTATTTTGTTCTTACATATTTGTTTGAATTTACCAGGAAAGCCATCTGGACCTGGATTATCTCTGTGGAGAAGTTTCTAATTCGAAGTTTAATATTTTTCTTAAGTATAGGTTATTCATATTTCCTTTATACTCTTCTGATGAATTTGGTCTTTTCTGTCTTTCAGTGCTATAAATTGTCATGTGTATTGGCCTAAAGCCCCTGGGATTGTGCTCAATAAAATAACCCTGTATTTGATAATCCATAGCAACACTACTGTTGCTCAAGAGGTACAATAAAGTGTATAAGAGAGCCCTAAATTTTTCTTATCTTCTCTACGATCCAACAGATGAATGTATGAGTAGGTGTTGTGCATGTATGCATGTGGGTGTGTGCATGTGTGTGTAAAAAATTTGATTCAGAATATAACTTTGTATTGACACCTGGTTGCAGCTTAGCTTCCCCAAGAAGCAGACACTAATACAGACATTAGCATGCAGAACATTAGTTAAGGAGTATTCTTGAGATCAGCACCTCTGGATGGGAGGAAAAGAAAGCAAGATTGGATTGGACAAAGAGATAAACTAACTTGTGATTCAGTCCTGATGAAGTTCACAAATGAGCCCATTGGAAGTTCTAGAGTCAAGATGACCCTTAAAAGTTATTATTTCTTTTTTATATTACACACACACACACACACACACACACACACATACACACACGCACACACATACACATATATGTATTTAGATTTAATATATATCTTTAATATAATAGATTTAGCCATACCAATGAAGGAAACATAAATATTCAGTAGAATTACAGGAGCAGTTGGCAATCTATATGGGGTTAAAGCTAGATTTCCCCTTTATGGAATTCATAAAAAAATAAATTATAAATAAATTTCAAATAAATTATGTTTCAAATACATTATAAACATAAATATGGAGAAAACTACAAAATTATTATTTTATAGCTATTTATAATTTGAAATATTATTTCAAATTGACAGATCACAAATGTATATATTCATGGGGTACAATGTGATGTTTTGATATATGTATACAATATGGAATAATTAACATTAATTCTAATTAATTAAACATGTGTCACTTATTTTTATGGTGAGACATTTGGAATTTACTCTCTAAGTTACTGGGAAATGTACATCACTGACTATATTCACCTAGTGCAATAGATCTCAAAATGTATTCCTACTGTTCATTGAAACTTTGTACCTTTTGACCAATAACTTCTCATTCACAAACCTCATTCCCCTTCTCTTCCATTGCCTCTGGTAATCATAATTCTGCTATCTACTCTATGAGTTCACGTTTCTTTGATCTCATACATAAATCATGTGTGATTTGTCTTTCTGTGCTTGGCTTATTTCACCTAGCATAATGTCTTCTAGGTTGATTCACATTGTTACACATGATAGAATTTTCTTCTTTTTCAAGCTTGAATATGATTGCATTGTGTTTGTGTACCATATTTTAAAATCCATTCATCTGTCGATGGACACTTAGGATGATTTCATATATTGACTATTGTGAATAATGTTGTAATGAAGATGGGAATGCAGATCTCCCTTTGACACACTGATTTCAATTCCTTTGGATATATAAACAGAAGTGGGATTGTTAGATCACATGGTAGCTCTATTGCTAGTTTATACAGGAAACACCATCCATAACGCCTATGCTAATTTACTTTTGCACTAACAATGTACAAGAGTTTCTCTGAATCCTCACCAACACGTATTGTCCTTCATCTTTTTGAAAAAAGCCAATGTAATAGGTGTGAGGTGATATCCGATTATGGTTTTAGTTTGTATTTCCTTACTGATTTAGTTATGTTGAGAGTTTTGTTTTTTATTTTTTTTTTCATGTACTGTATCCATTTGCATGTCTTCTTTTAAAAAATGTTTATTCAAGTATTTTGCCTATTTTTAATCAGGTTATTTAATATCTGTATTGAATATTAACCACCTATCAATAAATGATTTACAAATATTTTCTCCCATTCTGTGGGTTGTCTATTTTGTTAATTGTTTTCTTCATTGTGTAGTAGCTTTTAAATTTGATGTCATCCCACTTCTCTATTTTTGATTTTGTTGTTTGTACTTTCAGGGTCATAGGCAATCAGTTGTTACCCAGACCAACATCATGGAGCTTTCCCTCTATATTTTCTTGTAGTAGTTTAACAGCTTCAGGTCTTATATTTAAGCCTTTAATCCACTGTGAGTTGATTTTTATATGTAGCATGAGATAAATATTCAATTTCGCTCTTCTGCTCATGGATAAGCAGTTTTCTGAATACCATGTAAGAAAAATTCCTCATTTATCCGAGAGATTGTCCTTTTCACATTTGTGTATTCTTGGCACTTTGTTGCAAATCAATTGACTGTGAATGCACAAGTTTAAGGCTGTCTATCCTTGGCAATATGTCTGTTTTTATTCCAGGACAATGTTGTTTTGATAATAATCCCTTCATAATATATTTTAAATTCAGAGAATGTGATGCCTCCAACTTTGTTCTTTTCACTCAAGGTTGTTCAGGCTATTCAGGATATTTTGTGGTTCCATATGAATTCAAAGATTATTGTTCCTAATTTTGTGAAGAATGACATTTGAATTTTGATAAGGATTGTGTTGAATCTGTGGATTGCTTTGGGTAGTATGCACATTTTAACAATATTAATTCTTCAAAACTATGGACATGGGAAATTTTTCCATGTATTTGTGTTTTCCTCAATTTCTTTCGATGTTTTTTTTTTTTTAATAGTTTTCAGTATACAGCTCTTTCACCTTCTTGGTTAAATTTACATCTAAGTATTTTACTTTTTGTTTTTACTATCACAAATGGAATTGTTTTTCTAGTTTTCTTTTTAGATAATTCATTAGTATATAGAGATGTCACTAATTTTGTATGTTGATTTTGTGTCTTGCACTTTTACCGAATTTATCAATTTTAATAGTTTTTGGTGAAGTCTTCAACAGCTTTTTGGTAGAGTGTTTCAGGTTTTCTGGATATAAAATCATGTCATCAGCAAACGGAGACAATTGCACTCTTTCTTTCCTATTAGTATAATTTTAATTCTTTTTCTTGCTTAATAGCTCTATCTAGGACTTTCAGTACATAGTTCAATATAATATGAGAGAGGCCATCCTTGTTCCTTATCTTAAAAGAAAAGCTTTCAAATTTTCACCATTGAGTATGCTGTTAGCCATGAGTTTGTCATATATGGCCTCCATTGTATTGACGTACATTTCCTTTATACCTTATCTATTGAGATTTTTTTTTTAATCATAAAAGGGTGTTGAATTTTGTCAATTGATTTTTCTGCATCTATTGAGATGAATATTTTAATTCTTCATTTTGTAAATGTGGTGTACCACATTTATTGATTTGCATATGTTGAACCAATCTTGAATCCCAGCGATAAATCCCACTCAATCATGGTGAATGATTCTTTTAATGTGTTGTTAAAATTGTTTGCTATTATATAATTAAGAATTTTTACATTTATATTTTTTGGGGCTATTGGCCTGTAATTTTCTTTCCCTTTAGTGTCCTTGTCTGGCTTTGGTATCAGGGTAATGCTGACCTTATCAAATGAGATTAGAACTATTCCCTGTTCTTCAATTTTTTGTAAGAGATTGAGCATAATTGGCATTATTTATTATTTAATATTTGGTAAAACAGCAGTGAAGCTGTCCAGTCATGGGCTTTTCTTTGATGAGACACTTTATTGCAGATTTAATCTCCTTACGTATTATTGATCTGTTCAGATTTTCTATTTCTTCGTGACTCAGTCTTGGTAGATTGTGGGTGTTTAGGAATTTATCCATTTCTGGTAAGTTATAAAATTTGTTGGCATATCACTGTTCATAGTAGTTTCTTATAATACTTTTTATTTCTGTGATATTAGATATAACATCTTCACTTTCATTTCTGATTTTATTTATTTGAGTCCTCTCTTTTTTTCCTAGTTAGTCTAGCTAAGGGTATGTCAATTTTATCTTTTCAAAAAATCAACTTCTAGTTGTGTTGATTCTTTTCTGTTGTTTTTCTGGTCTCTTTATCATTTATTTATACTTTGATTTTTGTTATGTCATTTTTTTCAGCTAACTTTGGGCTTAGTTTGTTCTTTTTCTAATTCCTTATGTATACATTAGACTGTTTATCTGAGATCTTTAGTCCTTTTGGATGTAGGAGTTTAATGCTATAAATTTTCCTCTTATGGATGTTTATTTTGTGTCTCATGAGTTTTTGTATGTTGTGCTTCCACTTTTGTTTGTCTCAAGGTATTTTTTATTTCCATTTGTATTTTTTCTATTACCCATAATTTGTTTAGAAGCATATACTTTCCAAATATTTGTGAATTTTCCAAAATTCTTCTGTTATAGATTTCTAGTTCCATGCCATTGTAATGCAAAAATTCTACTTGACAGGATTTCAATCTTCTGGAAATTATTAAGACTTGTTTTGTGGGCTACCATATAATACATCTTAGAGAATGCCCATGTGTGGCTGGGAAGAATGTGTATTCTGCTGTTGTTAGATGGAATGTTCTGTATATACCTTTAGGTCCATTTGTTCTGAAGTGTTGTTCAAACACAATGTTACCTTATTGATTTTCTTTCTTGATAATATGTCTATTGTTGAAAGTGGGGTATTGGGACCCAGTACTATTATTGTATTAGAGTCTATCTTTCTCCTCAGATTATTTAATAATTGCTTTATGTATTTAGGTACTGTGATGTCAGGAGCATATATATTTACAATTGTTATGTCCTTTTTGTTAACTGACCCCTTTATTATTATGATGACTGTCTTTGTCTCTTTTTATACTTTTTGACTTGAACTCTTTTTTGTTTGACATAAATATAAATAACCCAGCATTCTTTTGTTTTCTATTTGTGTGAAATACCTTTTTTCATTCCTTTGCTTTCAGACTATGGCCTTACTAGTAAAGTGAGTTTCATGTAGGCAACATATTGTTGGATCTTGTTTTTGTAGTCATTTAGTCATTCTGTGTCTTTTGATTGAAAAATTTGATCTGTTTATTTTATATTTAAGGTAAGTATTGATACATAAGGACTTGCTACTGCCATTTTCAAATTTGTTTTCTGGTTGTTTTGTAGGTCCTTTTTTTGTCCTTTTTTTTTTTTTCTGTCTTCCTTTGTAGTTTGATGGTTTGCTATGCTGGCAAGCTTTGAATCCTTTCTTTTTATATTTTGTGAATGATAATCACAAAACAAATACCTATAGAAGTTGCAAAAACATGGTTATCATGGGGCTTACATAAAATATTTTGTCTTTATAACAGGCTACTTTGAGTTGGTGGTAACTTTAATCACATAAACACTCATTCTTTACCCTCCAGATTTTAGAATTTGGATGTGAAAATTTTCCTTTTTTTGGTAATTTGTATTATTTTACTATTTATTGTAGCTATAGATATTTTTCATAGTTAAATCTTCAGTCTGTCATAGTAGGGCTACAGTATTAGATAATCTCAGTATGACTATGTATTAAGTTTTGAGATTTTACTTTGATTTTTTTATTAATTAGCAGCCTTTTGTTTCAGCTTAAATAATTCCTCTTAGCAATTTTGATAAAGCAGGCCTAGTGGTGATGAAATTCCTTCATTCACCACTTTTTGTTTGTCAGAGAAAACTTTTATTTCTACCTAATTCCTTTAGGACAGCTTTCCCAGGTAAAGTATTCTTAGCTGACAGGGGTTTTTTTCCTTCAGAATTTTTAATATAATAATTTTCCTGTCTTAGTTGGGGACCTTGTCTCTATAACCTCACATTGATAAGCCATCAGATATGAACTTATTTGACCTAGAATGCAGCAACCTCCTTCACCTTCACCTTTTTCATCCTCTTAAAGAGCAGGCATCTAAGAGCTGAATTCCAACATTGTTCTCCACAGCTATGTGAATCATTTCTTCACAAAGGCAGTTTATCTATGTGTCATCCTCACCAGACAGTCACCTTCTTAAATTACTACCATTGACTAATTCAATTCATATTCAAATATTTATTATCTTGTGTTTTATACACATTTAAGTGTGGTTATCAACATGTCCATATGTGACAAAAATTTATTAACAAACATAGTCAACTGAAGTTGTAAAAATGATGCACAGACAAAAGTTACTAATACCATGCAAACCTGGCAGTCTGCATCCCAGGTAAAAGTATAACTGTAGATAATTGGTCAGACATTAATTTTTAATATACTGTGTAATTTAGACAGTGTATCAAGGATCCTTGTTGAGTCACAAGGTAATATCTCTCCCTGAAACTTGTTAGAGGATGCTAAATATTATGCAGTTGAGGCTAGTAAAGGATTGGCATAAGTCCCTAAAGAACAGTTCTAATAAATCATGTATTATTTATTCCATTAGCATTATTTGCTCTTCAGCTCCCCAGTGCTAATAATTTCAATATAATCCTTTTCTTTCATAAGCAACAGATCTAAAATAATAAGAAATAATGTCTGTGGCACAAATAAGAATCAACAGGCATAGTCAAACAATAATTGCCAGCTGCATTCTGTTGAATTTCTCATTATTTCTTTCCCTGTTAAGAAACAAAGAAAAAGGAAGGTTGCAATTGGTTTATTCCTGGATACAAGCATAATTATGATGCTCCACCAAGTGTCCTCAAACATTTAAATAAAGAAGGTCATTTCAGCATAAAGAATAACCTTCCACTTATTTGTTTCCATTCTCAAATGTATTACAAATATGTCTCATCAAGGAATGAAAAAGGAAAATTAATAGATATTTCCCCTTGATTGTAGGGAAGTGCCATTCACATGGATGACCTCTCACTGGTATTGCCTATTCAAATTCTTGAAGCTGTGGGAAGAGAAAAGTGATTATGTCACTGATCTTTGTGGGCTACTTTATTAACACCTTGGCATTCTGGGGATGAGGTGAAGGTACTTTGCTATAGACCTGTTTTGTTTTGTCTAATTTCACCACCACTTTAATGACCTCAGCTGAGTCTAATGACAAGACATGATTTTACAGACTTGTAGATAGTTTTACATATATTAGGCCATGACATTATAAGTAGAGATAATAGGCTATTTAAATATAACTGCTTATATATCAGATATATATGTGAATATCGTCACAAACAATATTTCCTTTGGGAATAGAAAAATAGTTGCTCTATAATAGAAAGATTGGGAATCAAAAGCATTTGGATCTGTTAGGGGTGGGGGTTGTGAGGATGTTTTATTCCCTTTTTTCCTTCTTTGGTTATAAAGTTCATTAGTGTTACACTCTCCATTCCCTTCCTCGATTCTCCCGGGGGAGGTGGAAAGACTTACACTGCACAACTACTAAATTTGTAAAGAACAAATTTAGCATCATCAGTTTAGCTATGCCCTTCTCCCTCTTGGGAGTTGGGAGGAAGCTTTCTTGGTCACTCTAACTATGGCAGGAGGCCTGCCAGTCCTGTGCTATCTGTAACCATGTGGGTAGTTCTGTCTAACTCTAAGATGAGAGAAACTCACTTGCTTATATATAAAGTCATGTCTTTAACTTTGCACTGACCAAAAATAAAGTTGATATTTTTGAACTTCATCTGTGTCTCTTTGTTTTATTTTTGAATTTATCCAGAACCTAGCTATGGGACAGGGATGCTATGTATTTCCCTCCCTTCCTTAAAGATCCCCAACATTTCATGCATGGCCTACAATTTCTGAAAAATAAAACGGATGAGTGAGACGCAAGACTAAATGTACATGTCAAGAGGCTGTGGGAGGGACCACCAAGATATTTCATGTTAGACTTGGAATTCACTATTTTGGCTAGGAATTTTGAACTTCTATTTTTCTTTTCTTTTTCTTATTTTTTGAGATGTATATAAGACTAGCTTTTAAATGCTATGACATAAAGAATAGATGTTAATTCTATAGGAACATAATATTTTAATGTCATTGGGTCAAAATAGGTTACGGCGGCTTTGTCCGCATATAAATGACTGGGTGTTTTAGAGACTGGGACTTAGGCAAAGAGTGATGGCCTTAGTTAAGGAATCTGGCCTCAGTCAAATCCTTGGCAGCCTGGGGGACCTAGGCAATAGGGACCAACTAGGAGGCTCTCCAGAAGTTGCAGGTGGCCCCAGTCACTATAAAGAACAAACACAACTTTTTCAAAGTAGTTGTGGCCAAGGCAAACTTCAGTTGTTACAGGTCTTTTCAAGCCTTGCAGGCATTGTTGGACAGAATATTTGCTGTTTTAGAGTGACAGGACTCTGTGTCCTTCTAGTTTTACGGACGGTACTAACGAAGCCCTGCCTATAAATTGTTAGTGCCAGGCCTGGGTAGGCTTGTCAAATTATTCTTGCTTTTATGTTTTTAATTCCTTTCAAGGCCCAGAAAGGAGAACACATTAATATTAGCTTTGGATTTATGAGGCTTGCCCACAAATTCACTTTGATTCTGGACTGATTTCATTTATAAATTTGTTATAAAATTACAATTAAAATGAGAAACATTATTAGGGAAACAATTTTTGGGCGCCCAAATATGACTTATATAAAAGGGCATAGCAGCAATAATAGTAGCCCAGGAATGAACACCTGCTCCTGAAAGAAAGAGGATGCTATACAGCTCATACTCAGTTCTAGAGATAGTAGAAATCCAGAGGTTTTGAATGTACTTCTTAGTGATCAGAAAAGCACTTTAGCTAAGACCTGGTATTTGGTGCTCTCAAGAATGCAAATTTTTCAACTTTGTGGGAAAACGACAGTGGCTCTTTGTCACTCTGAGAGAGAAAGCAAGATACACAGATGGATCCTCCCTACCCCAGACAGGCAAATCTGTGGTGCCTAAATTAGCCTCTTGCTGAAAGATGTATCCCAGTGGAATTTAATTGTATAGGTTTCAGATTGCACACAACTAGATGGATTTATCAGCATCCTTTTCACCTTTTCTCAGAGAATACTGAGTCTCTGCCTTGGTCTTTGATAACATTGGCTTCTGGAAAAATAATTTGCAAGAGATGATTAATATAGGCACTAGAGATTAGTTTGTTTTTATAAATTTGGTGGGCATGGAGCCAATATTATAATAATCTCTAATTTTTATTCATCCTTTGGATTCCTTAAAGTGAGGTACATCAGAGACTTGACATTACAAATTTTTAAGCCCTAAATGAAGGAAACGCACCTATTCCTCTGATATCCATCCCAGTAGGCAGCTGCTGAAAGAAGACAAACTTCGTGTAGTCATTCAGAATTGCCCTGCCTGGGACTGAGCTGAATGATAAAGTTGGGAGGATAGTTTGAGGTCTTAATTACAATTTATAAATAAAACGTCTAGCATTTAACTCCAAAGGGGAAAATAATCTGATATTGAACTTAAATTTATTTGAACTTTATTTTGGTTTAACATGAAAAGATACTTTTTCTTTGAACTTCAGTTTTGTCCTGGGATTTTTATAATACTTTATAAATCTTGATATTCAGATCTGGGATATTTTGATGGTGTTGGCATCTTACTACTAGAGGAAATTTATGCTTTCTTCCTTTTTGTCATTAAATCTCATTGAAAAACCTCTGTCATACTGTTTGAAAATGTAGCTGGACGTAATTTGGAAATTGAAAGAAAATAGAGAATGAATTTTCAACTTTGGATTGAGACTGGCCTTAAAGTTTATATACATAATGTAATGTACATATCAATTTCAGGGTATTCTAGGGGCAAATTTTACAATGGCCCAGGAATACCAAGGTAATCCAGTGAATTTGATTCAGGAATTTGAAGAACAACCTCATGAAAATGACAGTAAAAGTATTCTGAAACTTGTGCATCTCTTCCTCTGAAGGCTGAGGATGATATTATTATTTGAGTTTAATGAGTGAAAAGAAAAATTAATCTAGGTAATATAGAGCCAAATGCTTCTTCCCACTCTGGATGTTTCCTTCCATGCGTATACAGAGACATTAGAGTTATCCAGAATCCTCTTTGTGACCTTTCACTCACTCAGCACTAAAGGAAGCTGATTGGCAAACTGGAGAAGACCACGCCTGGTGTGGTCATCTCCTCTCCTCTATTCTAGTCATGAACATGAGCTACTTTCAGGGACAAGCTTTCTCCTTAGTTTGCCCTGTAGTCTAGATTAGGGGGGAAGGTGAAGAGGGAGTGGAGTGCGGAGGGACGAGAGTGAAAGGCCTGCTCAAGTCCTGTGCATGCAAATCTGCCAAATGCTGGGATTTACCATTAGCAAGTATATGTGCTCTAATTTAACTTTCAATAGAAAGAAAGATGATCCCTTCTCCTCTAACTGCCACTACTTGATTTATTTCTCAATGTGCTTCAGGGAAAGGGACATGACACTCTTTTTGTTATTCTTTTGTTGACAGAGTCTGGCCCTGTCACGCAGGCTGGAATGTAGTGGTGCGATCTTGGCTCACTGCAACCTCTGCCTCCTGGGTTCAAGGGATTCTCTTGCCTCAGCCTCCCGAGTAGCGGGGACTACAGGGAATACCACCATGCCCAGCTAATTTTTGTGTTTTTGGTAGAGACGGGGTTTCGCCATATTGGCCAGGCTGGTCTCAAACTCCTGATTTCAAGTGATCTGCCCGCCTTGGCCTCTCAAAGTGCTGGGATTACTGGCATGAGCCACCTCCCCTGGCTGTGATGTGATATTCTTAAATTGGCTCGTGAAAACTCAAAGACTCCCTCTAGGACCAGGATTGACGTCTATGATTTGCTAGTAATGTGATCTGACCATATTTCTGAAACTTAGTTTGTAATGCTAGAACATAAAAAAAAGAGAAAGATTGACCCAGCCTCACACCAAACTGGTCATTCGCAGGCCTCTGATTGAAAGCAGCAGCCTGGGCTCCCTGGATTCAGCCTCCCTAGCGGAATGTACCGGTGAGTCTCCCACCTTGCCAGGAGTCCCAGGGTTAGAGTATGCAAAACTCCTGGGTCTCTGTGTGTGCCCAAGTGGCTGCTCTGCTGGGACTCCACCCAGCTCTGTGTATCAGCCCGGGCCCTAGTTGCACGGGCTTATGAGGGAATCTCTTGATCTCCTTGTTACAAAGATCCATGGGAGAAGCATAGTTTCCTGGGCAGGATCGTACAATCACTCATCCCTTCCCTTGGCTGAGAGTACAAGTTCCTCTCGCTCCGTGCTGCTCCCGGTTGTGCTGTCGCCATACCTTGCTTTTCTTCGTTCTCTTTGGGTCAAGTTTTTACCTATGTCAGTAGAGTGCGAGAACCTGGATTTTTCAGCTAAAAGTGCCAAATTCACTCTCCGCTTCATGAGGAATTATTCATGAGTACCACAGACCACATCTTTTTCTAAATGGCCATCCTGGCCCCTCCTGAGACTATTCTTTAGAATGAGAATGCTCCCAACACCACTACCAGCAAATGCCATTTCTAGGCAGGATGGACTCAATTGTTTATTGCAATTTGTATTTTTAAACAAAAAAATATATAAAATAAAATAGAACAGAACAAACCTGGACTGAACTGAGTTGAGCTGAGTTGGACTGAGCTGAGCTGAGCTGGACTGGATTGGATTCAAGGGAGATTGTATCACCAATGGGCTACCTGAATCAATAAGGTAAATGAGGGCACAAGTTTACATAACTTTCCTATGGTCACTTACTTTATTAGTTGGAAAAAAAAATCCTGTTTTTCTGAACCCAGCAATACACTCTTCCCACTATACTGCTTCTCGTAATTTTCTGAGTTTTAAAACAATGGTTTTGTTTGTTAGTTTTAGTTTTATTTTGTTTTCATGCCTAGACATTTCACCTTAACTTAGTTTTATAATTAAATATAAATCACTGGAAGAAGGAGAAATGTAATATTTAAGAGGTTTTCTTCCCCCCCCCCCCCTTTGGAAAAATCACTTTAGACATTTGTATGGCCAAATTCACTTACTTTGGTTTGTCAACTGGGCATATCATAATGTGGATTATGAAGAGACTGCCTCAGAGATCACAGACCCAGGATTAGCATTCAGCACTTCAAATGCATATTTTAAATTAGGCATAATGAGAAAATTCAAACTTGTACCAAAGAAGAATAATATAAAGCACCTGCATATGCTCATGACTCAGTTTCCACCATTACCAACACATGGCCGGTTATCCTCCATCTATGTTCCTACCCTGCCCTAGATTAATTTGCAGTAAATCTTAGACATCAAAGCATTTCAGTATGTATGCTTTTCAGTATTTATGTCCAAACATAAAGATTCTTTTTGTAATACAACCACAATATCATTACCATTCTTTGAATACTAAAAATTACTTTAAATCATGAAATACTCTATCTCATATATTTCTAAGGCTTATTTAACTGAATTAGAAGAAAAATAAGGTCTTTTGCAGTTGGTTATGTCTCTTTTAAAAAAAACTGTTTTTCCCCTCTTTCTTCCCTTGAAATTATTTAAGAGACCAGATCATTTGTTATTAATATTTCTTGTGCCCTGAAATTTGTTTATTATATCTCAGAATTAATATGCTGCTCTGTCTTCAGTATTTCCAATAGGATCTTTCATAGGTGGCAGTGTATCATTCCATTAGAACCCACGTAATCTTGTGTTGTCTTTTTTCATGATGTTAAAGTCATCAGTGATTGATATGGTTTGGCTGCATCCACACCCAAATCTCATCTTGCATTCCCACGTGTTGTGGGAGAGACCGGGTGATAAGTAATTGAATCATGGGGGCAAGTCTTTCCCATGCTATTCTCGTAATAGTGAATAAATTTCATGAGACCTCACGGTTTTAAAAAGAGGAATTCCCCTGCACAAGCTCTCTCTCTTTGTATACTACCATCCATGTAAGATGTGACTTGCTCTTCCATGCCTTCTGTTGTAATTGTGAGGCTTCCCCAGCCATGCGGAACTTTATGTCCAAATAAACCTGTTTCTTTTGTAAATTGCCCAGTCTATAGTATATCTTAATCAGCAGCATGAAAACCAACTAATACAGTAAATTGGTACCAGTAGAGTGAGTACCAATTTACTGAATTCATACCCAGAAGTATGAAAGCGACTTTGGAACTGAGTAACAGGCAGAGGTTGGAACAGTTTGGAAGAATCAAAAAAAGGAAAGTTTGGGGAAGTTTAGATCTTCCTACAGACTTGTTGGATAGCTTTGACCAAAATGCTGATAATGATATGGACAATGAAATCCAGGCTGAGGTGCTCTCAGACGAAGATGAGAAACTTGTTGGAAACTGGAGCAAAGGTGACTCCTGTTATGTTTTAGCAAAGAGACTGGCAGCATTTTGCCCTGCGCTAGAGATCTGTGGAAATTTTAACTTGGGAGAAATGAATTAGGGTATCTGGTGGAAGAAATTTTTAAGGAGCAAAGCATTCAAGAGACGACTTGAGTGCAGTTAGACAGCATTCTGTTTTATGAGGGAAGCAGAGCATACAAGTTCAGAAAATCTGCAGCCTGACTATGCGATAAGAAAAGAAAATCCCATTTTTTGAGGAGAAATTCAAGACAACTGCAGAAATTTGCACAAGTAACAAGGAACTAAATGTTAATGCCCAAGACAATGGGAAAAATGTCTCCAGGACATGTCAGAGGTCTTCACAGCAGCCCCTCCCATCACAGGCCTAGAGGCCTAGGAGGAAAAAGTGGTTTCCTGGGCTAGACCCAGCATCCCTGTACTGTGCGCAGCCTAGGGAGTTGATGCCCTGTGTCTCAGCCACTCCAAATATGGCTAAAAGGGGCCAATATTGAGCTCAGGACGTGGCTTCAAATGGTGCAAGCCTCAAGCATTGGCAGCTTCCATATGGTATTAACCCTGTGGATACACAGAAGTCAAGAATTAAGGTTTGGGAGCCTCTGCCTAGATTTAAGAGGATGCATGAAAACACCTGGATGTCCAGGCAGAAGTTTGTTGCAGAGGCAGGGCCCTCACAAAGAACTTCTGCTATGGCAATTCAGAAGAGAAATGTGGGGACAGTGACCCTACACAGAGTCACCACTGGGGCACTACCTCATGGAGCTGCGAGAAAAGGGCCACTATCCTTCAGACCCCAGAATTATAGTTCCACTGGCAGCTTCTCCATGTGCTTAGAAAAGCTGCAGACACTCAATGCAACCAGGTGAAAGCAGCTGGGAGGCAGGAGGAAGGGAGTGTCCTGCAAAGCCACAGGGATAGTGTTGCCCAAGATCATGGGTACCCACCTCTTGCATCAGTGTGACCTAAATGTGAGACATGGAGTCAAAAGGGTCATTTTGTAGCTTGAAGATTTGACTGCCCCATGGATTTTGGACTTGCATGGGGCCTGTATTCCCTTTTTTGGGGCCAATTTCTCCCATTTGGAATGGCTGTATTTATCCAATGCCTGTAGCCCCCATTGTATCTAGGAAGTAGCTAACTTCCTTTTACAGACTCATAGGTGAAAGGGACTTACCTTGTCTTGCATGAAACTTTGGACTGTGACTTTTGAGTTAATGCTTAAATGAATTGAGATTCTGGGAGACTGTTGGGAAGGTGTGATTGATTTCGAACTGTGAAAATATGAGATTTGGGAGTGCTCAGGGGCAGAATGATATGCTTTGGCTTTGTCCCCACCAGAATCTCATCTTGAATTCCCACATTGTGGGAGGGACCCAGTGGGAGGTAATTGAATCATGGGGGCAAGTCTTTTCCCTGCTGTTCTTGTGATAGTGAATAGTGTTATGAATCTGATGGTTTTAAAAAGAGAAGTTACCCAGCACAAACTGTCTCTCCTTGCCTGCTGCCATCCATGTAAGATGTGACTTGCCCCTCTTTGCCTTCCACCAAGATTGTGAGGCTTACCCAGGCATGTGGAACTGTAAGTCCAACTGAACCTCTTTTTTTTTTGTAAATTGCTCAGTCTTGGGTATATCTTTATCAGTAGCATGAAAACAGACAAATATAATGATCATTTCCTGAATCCATTAGTGATGGTACTCTAATTCTACCATTCTACCATTTTCTACATTTACTAGATGAAATACAGCTAGAAAAATTTCTTCTTGTCACTTAATTGTTTTATAGGAAAAGCAGAACACATGCTTGATATTTTCCTAATATATTGCAGTTATCTGTGGCTAACACACCCCAAAACTTAGTACTTTAAAACAATACCAGGCAAGATGTGGCAGCTCATGTCTATAATCTCAACACTTTGAGTGGTTGAGGCTGAAGGATTGCTTGAGCCCAAGAGTTTCAGAACAATAAGTAACGTAGCAAGGCCCTAACTCTACAAAAAATACAAACATTAGCCAGGCATAGTGGCTTGCACCTCCCATCTGTTCAGGAGGCTAAAGTGGGAGTATCACTTGAGCCTGAGAATTGAGGCTGTTGAGCCACGATTGCTCACTGCACTCCACCCTGGATGACAGAGAGAGACTGTGTCTCAAAAAACAAAACAAACAAACAATTAACAACACAATGTCAATTATTTTATTATTATTTCCCACAGTTCTGGGGGTTGGCTGCATTCAGCTAGTTGATTCACACTTGGAGTTTCTCATGTGGTTGCAGTCAGACTGTGACTGGAGTTGAAGGTATCCTGAGGGCTCATCCTCACTCACGTGTATGGAAATTTTCAAATGGGTTTGTCATCTAAAACATGTCCACTTCCATTCTAGCCGGTGGCTTTCTCCGGCATAGTGGTTGATTTTTAAGAGAAATAGCTGTATCATATTTTATGACTTCGTCTTGGAAATCACAGACCAAAATCACAGGTTCACCAAACTGAGGGGAGAGAACACAGACCTTACATCCCAATGGGAAGAATGGCAATTTACATTGTATGATCACATGAAATGGCAGATCGTGTTGCTATCATCTTGGAAAATACAGTTTAATACATTTTTTATCACTTTTTGCTAAAATTCATTGTTACAGCATCCAACAAAGCTGATCCAATCCATTTTGTCTTTATTATGATTATGAACTCATGGAAGTGCATACATTTTATATATTCCAGTCATTACAGTTACTGGTTTCACTAATGCATAAATTCATTCATCTTGACAACTGAAAGACTCTTTAAATTACACCTTAGTTTTTTTGATACAACTTCACGAGTTTTGAAAATCTCTTTACTTCCTGGTATGGCATGATATTCCAGGCTCATCTTGAACATTTCTCATTCCAGAATCAGAATCCGTCATTTCTCTAAAAGCTCTGATTCCTTTTAGGATAAAATGCAATTTGAGTTCCTTCTGATATTTCGATTGCAGATTCAGAACAGTTTCTTACTCACCTCATTGATCTTATGTTTCTATCTCCTTTTTCCCATGCTAAAAATACTAATTCCCAGTAATACCAGCATAACTAAATATATGTTCCATTGCACAAAGGTAGCAAGCAATCTCAGAATAAATACCAACAATAAAATTAGTGAAAGTAATTTTTAGACCCAAATTTCCTATACCCAAAGTTTGGTTTTTCAGGTATGTCTGTCTCATAATGAAAGAATAATTAAACTATGCTATTCCAAAGTAACTTGAAATAACTCTTCCCTGTGTGGTTGTGCACTATCTCCACACAATTAGATTCATTTGCTCCTTTTTGCTAAGGATTTTTCATTTTAAAGATTTAATGTAATTAGTAATGTAAAATATTTACATAGTATCAAACTCAAATCTACCAAAGAAGATACATTCAGGAAACTCTAACTTTTATTTCTGTCTCTTCCACTTCCTCCTCCATTCCCCATCAGTAACTTTGATTTCAATATCGATTTGTTTATACTATGATAAAATACATGTGTATTTTAATATCACCCCCTTATTAAATTAGTAGATATATACAATACATATTTTCTCCTTTTTGATTTTTTTACTTAATAATAAATTTGGAGATAGCTGCACAGCAATGTATAAAACTATTTTTTCCTTTTCTTTTAGAACATTGTTTATTCAACTGGAACCCTACTGAGGACATTTGAGTTGTTTCCAGTCTTTTGCTATCACAAATAAGCCTGCAGTGAATGGCTTCATGATGACCTTTGTATTTTTTGCAATGAGAGCTTATATTCACATGTAATTTTGCTGTGTAGTGCCACATTTCCTTCCATAGGTGATGTAACATTTTGCTTTCCCATCAGCAGTATATGACTACAAAGCTCCCACAGCCTTACCAAATTTATGATGCTATAAAACTTCTGCATTTTTGCCAGTCTGATAGGTTATACTTTTAAAAAGTCTACCCTGTGCTTCCAAGAGTTACATTGAAAATAAGTTACCATCTTAACTGAAGAAAATTTAACATCTTGTGTTTTAAAAAAGAAAGGAAAATATTTTTTCTCCTCTTCTCATGACTATTCAGCAACAGGCATCTTCTTGCATTTTTATTGCACATTATCTAATTAAACAAATGTCCTGCAGTTAACAGAACAGAAAAAGAAGTTGTTTCTGGAATGCATTTAACTGGAATTTATCCTCATATACACACCTTGTCAAACAACTCCCAGTTTGAGATATTACTTAGTAAAACTAAAATGACCCTGTGCTTGTGGCTAAATAGGCCGATTGTCATCCAGCCTCAAGGGGTGCGACCTTCTCCCTGCTTGGTGCACCTGAGTGAGTGTGCTGTAACCATGCACAGGGACTGAACAACCTTCACCAGCCAGCTTCACAGCCTTTGCCTGACAAGTTAATTTTCTCCCATTTTACTACTTAACCTTCTCATAACCCCAATCTGTGCTAGGTTTGATGATCAGGACTGCGGTGACCCCCATAGTAATGCCGCTTTTCTACCTAGTTTGTCTTCCATTTTTAATCAATGAAGAGAGAAGGAAGAACAAGGACAGATGGAAAAACAGACATTTTTATTGCAGATATTTTTAGGTATTTAGCAGCCAAGCACCTCTTCCACAGTGATATGAAGTCCCTAATTGAACTATAGTTTTCTATTTGTTTTCCTCTTCTATTCTGTCCTTTAGCTTTCTGTTCAGCATTGTTTATTCCTGCTTTCCCATTCTTCTGTTCCCAGTTATGCTCAGGCAAAAATCTCCTTTTTCTGTATTTTCTTAAAAATTATTTTTTATTTTTAAGCTATTGAGTAAAATACTAGCTAAATCAGAATAATCTAACTCATGTCTCGCTTTAATTGTTTAAAACAATAGGGAGCATTTTCTCAGGTATGAGCTATTTTAGGTTACGCTTTTAAAATAGGAACATCCTTTTAAAAAGTTTATAGGAACTATGGATGCACATTATAATAAGAAATTGGAATTTGGGGAACAGAAAACACATTATCAAGGTTTATAACTCACTCATAATTCTTTTCTTTTTCTGTTTATAGGCATTTACTTTTTAAAAAAAATTTAAGTTCTGGGATACATGTGCAGAACGTGCAGGTTTGTTACATAGGTGTACATGTTACCATGGTGATTTGCTGCACCTACCAACCCATAATCCAGGTTTTATGCCCCACACGCATTAGGTATTTTTCCTAATGTTTTCCCTCCCCTTGCCCTGCACCCCCTGGCCAGCCCCAGTATGCGACATTCCTCTCCCTGTGTCCATGTGTTCTCATTGTTCAACTCCCACTTATGAGTGAGAACATGTGGTGTTTGGTTTTCTGTTCCTATGTTAGTTTGCTGAGGGTGAGAGTTTCCTGCTTCATCCATGTCCCTGCAAAGGACATGAACTCATCTTTTTTATGGCTGCATAGTATTCCATAGTATATACATGCTACATTTTTTTGTATAATCTATCATTGAGGGCATTTGGGTTGGTTCCAAGTCTTTGCTGTTGTAAACAGTGCTGCAATAAACATAGGTATAATTCTCACTGAATTCTAGACATCGAATTAAATGCTAATTGTCCTGGAACTAGTCTTTTTATATCTCATGGCATGCAACTTTTTGCTTCAAAAAATATAAAAGCTTTTTTTATTGAATATTACAGGATTTGTCTGATGTCTTGTAGGCCAACAGATCATTTTTACATTTGGACAATATTGGTTGTAAATGAATTCAAACGGAGAAATAGAAACAAAAGAATCCAAACTCTTTTTATAACAGAAGTTCGTGGATATGAAAAAGTCTTTTATACTTGCCTTGTTGTGAAACATTTTTTAATGACAAAAACAACCTACTGTATTCTGAAATTCTTAAATCAATCAATTAAACAAAAACATTTAACATTTCTTATAGTTTTATTGTCAAACATTGTTCAGCTAATCATTTTAAAGAAATGCCATTTCCTATGTCATTTTATTAAAGGAAAACTTATACTTTAACACATGTGCCTTTGAGGATGGGAGAATAGAGAATTGTTTTTTGCTTTTCATTTTTCCAGGATTTGAGGAATATATGTTTATGGCCTGTGAGGAATAAGCTTTATTTAGCTGGACAAATGTCATCAACAACAATATCAATCAGGTGTTTGTTTGATGCCATATAGGTTTTTTTTTTTTTTTTTTTGCTCCTCTAGAGTCTGGGCGAGTGTTTTATCTTTTCAAATCTGTCTCGTATGTTCAGATGAGGATAATGTATAAATGAAATAGGTCATTAAATTTGCAATTTATTTATTTTCTCACAAATTTGAAAATATTTGTAAACTATAACTCATTTCAGAGTAAGTTACACGTTTCTACTCCTTCTCTACCCTCTCCTCCACTCTAGCAAACATACACACATACACAGACAGACCAAATGGCATAACTGAGGCTAGCAATAGTGGCCTAGCTTAAAATGTGGAAAAAAAAAAATTCTTGAAAACCTCTATCTTTTATCTACTTATCTGCATCTTACATTTAACAGGTATCCAGAATGAATGCATACTTTACATTTTAAAGCTATTTTTTTAAATGATGAGTGAAATTCTGTTACAATACCTTGAGTCAGACTCAAACACTTGTAGAAAAGTTTTATTTACATACCATTTAATCTATATGCATGTTATAAAATCAGCTTGTGTGCAGAGACAACCAAATAACTATGGTACTTTCACATTTGTTCTGTTTGGTAATGCAATGGCTGCCTCTCTTTTATGTGTTATGGTGATTGGGATTACACTCCTACACAATAGTCTCTCCCCATTTTCCCTGCTGAGATACACATATATGTATACTTACACTCATTAGCTTATATTGATTTTGCTGTTATTGTTGCTCTCTCGTGTCTTAAGGATAGATTTTCTTCTCTTTCACACATGTATGTTCTGATTATGGTATGTTGATTATGGTACGTTGATGGTAACATTGATTAGAATTAACAGAAGACACTTGGATTTAAAAATCCATATATTTTGGAGGATTTTGTTTTAGCTTGTGGGACCAAAAAATTAATATAAACATTGTAGCAATATTCTTCCTGTGAATGGATGCAGAAGATGTAATAACAAAAAGAGGAGATGAAGTACCTGGAGTAAAAACTTTCATGGAGACCTCTCAGTTGATGGTGTAAAAATAAAAGTGATTTACGGAAAGCACTTTAACTCAAACATGTACACATTCTTCTAATAAATATTCATAAGATTTAATTTAATATTATTTCAATGCTTTTTAAATGGCCTCTTAGAACATAAGTTAATGAAGCTGTGAAACATGAATTCATTTCATCTAATCATGCATAATAACTCACATCTTTGAGCATTCCAATATGTTCTTCTGGAAAGTGTTAATTTCCTCACGTGCATTATCTCAATCTATTTTATTCATTTGCCTTTTATTCCCTCTATTTCCCCTTCTTTCACCTAAAATCATAATTTATGTTGCTTTTCAGGAGAAAGATTACTCTTTGGACAAGTCAGAGAAAATATGGCAGATTTGCAGCTATAGAAAAGATTAAATCATGTAACTTCAAAGATAATTTAAAGGCTGGTATAGTTCATGGTATTGAAGTGACAGAAGTCAGAAGATGGGTAGAAAAGATAGCAAGGCCTAAGTAATAGCCTGAAGGATCATCTAAATTCCAAAAACCATTATTGTGATTTTTATTTGGACCAATTAATCTGATAATTTCATATCTCAAATACTTATAACATAAATCTGTTTTCATAGTGTCAGTCCCTTGTTTTATGCCACAATGTCCTATTTTTCTTGCAAATGGTGATAATTTGTTACACTAGGTGTCTAAGGATTTTCTCACATAGAAATACATGTTAAATGGCATCTGTATTTTGATATGGGAAAATTCCATTCAATTGCATATAGTAGTTTTGCTCACATGTTTAAGATTTCTAATGACAAATTTCTTTAAATTTAGTTTGTCTTCCTTTGCTTCTTGACAGTTCAGCAGATTGTAACAATAGGAGGTCTCATATCATGGAGTATAAATAAATTAGAAATTTATATTAACACTGGCTTTTGTTTAAAAATTACTAATAAAACTGATTTCAAAGTATATGTTAAAATTTATCATTATGTTTTCTATATCTATAGAGTTTGAAGGATTTTTTTTATTATAGAGTATCTGTCAATTCTTTGGATCATCTAGTTTTCATACTCTCATTTAGCATTAAAACATGCGAGAGAGAAGAAAACCCTCTTTTCGCCTCACAGCCTGTACTTTTTTATAAAATCCTGAGGATAGAATTCAATGGAACATCTGCTATAGATGAGAATTTCTGTAAAGTAATGGATCCTTTTGTTCTTCTTTTGTTATAAAAAGGTCATATTGATTTGTAGAGGGAATTATTTTATATTCATTATATCATTAAGCATGTTTGAAAAATAAGAGGCTATTAGTGTTCCTAACTGCTTCCAAAATTCAATGGAATAACCATCTTGCTGAGTACATTTTTCATTAGGCATGACACAGCAGTTAAATGCAGTACTTCACTCTAAAAAGGCAGCCTACAGCCTGTGAGCATGTTCACCCAGGCAGAAAAAGCATAATTTATGCTGCTCAAGAAAGATTTTATTTGGTTTGATTACGTTGGACTCTCATTTGTGCAATTTAATCAAATATTTTAAAGAAGGATTAATTTTTCCTCAAGTCAGCAGCTATGTCACTAGGCTAGCCCCTGAATGTTTGGTTTGTTGGCTTTCCAATAATGAGCCAGCTAGCTAGTTCTCATGCTTCTTTGTCTTTCAATACAGTGTATCTTTATCTCCCTCAGAGGGCAGCTATGTGTTGATAGCAAATATTTTCCTACAGTAAAACCTCACTTTTAATGTATTTGCTAATAGGCTCTATTTCTTGATTTACTTTCTCAGTCTCTATGTATACCCCCTTTTGCAGTGGAAATTAACATAGCTTTTTATTGCAATATATTTCCTTATGTCATCTCAGCAACATAAAAGTTAAACAAACAAAATTTTTAAAAAAACGATTTAAAAATTCCAACAGCCCTAAAAGTATATCTTTTTCTAAATACGTTTCTATTAGGAAAAGTAGTTCAGGCTTACCTCGGTCTAATTCCAAATTAAATTTTTAATCTATTTAAGTGTACCCTAATGTAATGATCTAGTTATCAATCCATCACTTGTGCATCTGCTTAGAAATGGGCAGGTGGTCCCTTTCAGAAATGCCATTAGATAATGATAATGATTGCAATTAGATGATAATGATCTTGGTCATTTACAACATGCTGAGTTGTTTGTATAAATGATTTTTTTATAAGTATGGTATGTAGTTGGTAGGGAATCGAAAGCTACTTCCTTCCTAGGTTGCAATTCCTCTAAGTAGATGAGATGAGTTAGGCACATGGGTTTGAGAAAGTTTATTGCATTTTCCTATTTAATAAGAGAAATTGTGCAATTCTTGCCGGGGTTCTGTATTCTGGGGCAGGCTTATACCAAATCCAGCTGATATATCCACCTTCTATCCAGGCCTCTGCCTTGTGCCTTCTTCCTGGTTTCTGGAGGGTTTCAGTGACTACCCAAGCTCTGCTCATAATCATAAAACTCTGGCAGCCACTGCAACCTTGCAACCACTTCATCTGATCTTCTTGACCACAGAGACTGTGGTTTCCTCAGTAGCTGCCCAGAGAATCCTGGTCAAATAACCCAGATGTGCAGATGAGTTAACATGTTGTGGGCCAAATTTTGACCAATGAGGAACAAGAAGGAGCAGGAGCAAGCAAGTATATTTTCCTTCTTCCTCTCTTGAGGTTTCATGTACGTTCCAGGAATCAATTGTGTTTTCCTGATAAGCCAGCTTGGCAATGCACCACCATGTCTCAGTTTTCCCTTCTTTCTTGTCTCAATTCCCTTTTTGTTTTTGTTTTTGCTTTTGTCTACCCAGGATAATAAACCCAAATACAGTTTTAGCATATAAGTTCTGTCTCAAGCTATATTTCTAGGAAATTCAGGCTCTGAGACTGAGCTCTTTAAATAACTGTGGACATGTGTTTCCCTTTGCTTATCCCAGAAATTATGACACTTGCCATTTTCCTAAAATGACTAACCCCAATCTCCTGGACTCCCCGCCAGATATAAAATCAATTAACAGACATGGTCAAATAATTGGCTTTTGTCTAGTCTCCACACATTCCAAAATGAACTTCTGGGATGATAATATAAGTCTAGAAGGTCATTTTAACTCTCTCATATATTATGAATTATAGCATGGCTATGTTACGCAGGTTACACATGATTTTGAAGAATCAATATAAATTTTTAAATTGTTCCTCTTAAACACCCTTAGGAACTAAATATTAGAATAACTCATACACTTAAATGTGAATAAACAAATTTTTCAAGAAACTGCAATTACTTCTACAGGAAACAGTAGCAATATTTGTGAAAGGTGTACAAATAAATTAGTAAAATAAGGAATGCAGAGTACATAAATTTAAGCAAGATATTTATCTAACTTCTCAATACATATCTCCCAAATATATTTTCAAAAGGAAATGCAAGCTAGATAATAGTAAGATTAGATAGTATTTTGTATACTTAGACATTAAAGGAGATTTCGTTATTAACATCCAAGTGTGCATGTTAATGTCAATGTTTTAAGGGCTAAAATAAACACAACAGACATTGATTTCACACTTATGTAAGAGTGGAATATGAAAGCTCTAGGCCTGGGGGTGGGGGAAATTCCTGTTCCACTCAGTTATTCAGACATCCAGGCTGATGGAGACAGTGACATCATCATCTTCTGGCTTCAGAGGTCACCCTGACATTACCATCCAGCCACCAGAAAGGGAAAGAGAAGGTGTTTTATGACATTAATCAATGTGTATCACTTCCACACATGTTCCATGAACTAAATCTCAGACATATGGCTACACGTAATTTCAAATATTTTCAAACACTTGGAAATTAGATGGGAAATGAGATTGCCTTCTTAGAGTAAAACAATTGAATCAATATTTACCATAGGTTGTGGGTCTACCCCCAATTAAAAATGAAACTTGAATCAATAGGCTGCATTTTTTTCCTAATGTAATATTAATTCCTAAGTTAAGCAAAATCAGGCAATGTTAGCATCTTAAAGCTGTGCCACAATTTTAGTTGGGTCTCTTTCAGTTGCAAAGAATGGACACTCATTGAAGCTACTGCATTCGAAAGAAGCATATTATGCAGAAACATGGGACTAGAACTGGTACTGGAAAAAGCACCAAAGTCAGGAGAGCCCTACCAATGAATTGATCTATTTTTCTTTTGAAGCTCATGATTTTTTTCTCTCATTGAATAACTATATCTCTGTACATATTTGTTACTTGCTCTCCTCTGTAATGCGCCTCACAATGTGTCCCTCCTCATAGCTCTGCCTCCCCCTGGATTCAATCTCCATGGCCTTTAATGTATTTTATGGCATCATTTCTGAGAATCTAAATTCCAAAGAGAAAAGTGAAGAGGCCTAGCTCATCTTTTTGAGTCAGGCCGTATCACTGGCTCTTTCATCTCAGACCAGTTGACAGCTCCTGGCCAAATTAGCTGTGAACAGGTGTGGGTCACATATATACCTTGTGATTTCTAGACAAGGAATTACAAGGGTGGAGGATGGATCCATTAATTGACATATCTAGCACAGGCACTGAATATGGTATGAATATATCTAAATAGCCTGAAAACCAAAGAATCAACATTCAAAGAGAACACATGTCCAATTGGATATTATATATTCACTACTCAGAGTAGAAAAATCCCTGACAAACTAACTTGGAGTTTTCTATTTCCACTGGCAAAGTAATCTGTACAGTAGAAAAATATCCTGCAAGTTCTCTTAATGTAAAAGGACTCTTAGCTGAAAGACTTTAAGTAGAGGTTTAAAATCTTTTTTCCAAAATTTTTTAATGTTAGATACATTTAGCATCATGCATTTTCAGATTTTAGATAGCCAAAATAGTCCAAATACTGTATATTATGTACCAACCCCAGTAGGATCTCTGTGAGTACTATGTAATCAAACATATTTGTATTTCTGTAGTAAAATAGTAAGTTTTGCAGGTCAGATTAGAATTTGCTTTTTAATGAGGTATTAATTTTTTTTCAATTTTCAGAGTATTTTTGTATTTTTTAATCACAAATGAGGGATTGTACACTTAACTTACGATCTCCATGTTAATGCTTTCTTTATGTTTTTTCCAAGATCCTTAAATATTCTCTGTTTGACTTTATATGTACCAGAAGAATCTTTTGATTATTTAACCCCTTTGTTGAATGATCATAAGAAAAAACAAATGGCACTGTGTGAATTTCCAGTATTCAGTAATTCTGACAGTTATTAATTAGTAGATGACAGTGACTCGCTTTCTTCTGTCAGTGGCAGTTTTGTGTATAGATTACTCACTGTGAGTCTTTCTCTCATAGTTCAATCATCCCAGGTATTACTATGACCCATTTCCTTGGTCTCCGGATCTGACCAAAGGGCCTAGCATTTGGTGAACAACTCCAAGTCCTGTGGGTTAGATCTAGGTCTCTGCGATAATTGCTACCACCAGGTTTCCAAAGACAGCTTAGTAGCTGATATAACTACTGTACTAAACAGTGACAACTCAACCATGAAAGGGCACTAGTAAGGTCATACACAACATAGATCTAAGAACTGAGCTCTATGCTAGTTTATACTTAAATTAGCAACAATTTCTTTTTTTTATTACTGTATTAATGGCAAGAGTTTCTGGTCAAAATGACAATATATTTTTTTAATTTTATTTTATTTTTCATTTCAATAGTTTTTGGGGTACAGGTGGCTTTTGGTTACATGAATACATTTTGTAGTGGTGATTTCTGGGATTTTGGTGCACCTATCACTCTAGTAGCTGTACACTGAACCCAATATGTGGTCTTTTACCCCTCACTTTCCTCATCCTTCACCCACTGAGTCCCCAAAGCCTACTATATCATTCTTTAGCCTTTGTATCCTCATAGCTTAGTTCCCACTTATAAGTGAGAACATGCAATATTTGATTTTCCATTCCTGAGTAACTTCACTTAGAATAATGGCCTTCAGCTCCATCCAAGTTGCTGCAAAAGACATTATTTCATTCCCTTTTATGGCTAAGTAATATTTCATGGTGTATATATACCACATTTTCTTTATCCAGTCAGGCCCTTAGATTGACTCCATATCTTTGCAATTGTAAACTGTGCTGCTATAAACATGCGTGTGTTTTTTTCCTATACTACCTTCTTTTCCTTTGGGTAGATACCCAGTAGTGGGATTGCTGGATCAAATGGTAGTTCTGCTTTTAGTTCTTTAAGGAATCTCCATGCTGTTTTTTATAGTGGTTGTATTAGTTTACATTATCACCAGCAGTGTAAAAGTGTTCGCTTTTCACCAGATTCACAACAATTTTTTTGTGGTCATTCTTGCAAGAGTAAGGTGGTATCTTATTGTAGTTTTCATTTGCATTTCCCTGATAATTAGTAATGCTGAGCAATTTTTTAAATATTTTTGTTGGTTGTTTGTATATCCTCTTTTGAAAATTATCTGTTTATATCCTTTGCCTACTTTTCGATGAGATTATTTGGTTTTTTTTTCTTGCTGATCTGTTTGTGTTCCTTGTGGATTTTGGAAATTAGTCCTTTGTCAGATGCATAGTTTGTGAAAATTTTCTACCACTCCGTGGGTTGGATGACAATATAATATTACATGATACTCAATTACTCATTTCTTTTATGTAATACTTATGAAAACACAAAAGAGATGCAATATTTGATAACTAGAAACTAAACACTAGTTAACAATATGTCAAGATACCAGAAACAATTTCCTCTAACAAATGGCCACATGATGCTCTGATACAGAAAAGGGAAAACATGAAGAAATAATGTGGTGGATTTATACCCATACATGCTGAGTATTAGGAATTCAGGGGCAGAATTATTTTCAAAGACATCCTAACGTCTTATAATGAATACGTATAATTATAAATCTAAACGAAATACAAAAATTTGTACATTAACTATTCCCAGGAAAAATAGCCAACACATTGAGGAATAAACCTCAAATTCTAATATATCTCAGTAGCTCTCCACGGCACCATAAACTTGAATAGGCACGAATGTAAATTTCTAGGTTGCTTCAAAAATAAATGGAAAACATAATCAAACAATTACATAAGTTAAAAAATAGAAGCTACAAATGTTGACAGAAGCTTATAGCATAAGATCCTAAGGTTTTCACTTGAACCTTTTTTCACAATGAGCCTCTTTCACAATGTACCTACTTAAGGAACAAGAGCAGTACAAACTTAGGTTACCGAGCACTGCTACCTAACTGACAAGGCAGATAATAGGTTCACTTTACTCCGTGGCATCAGGCCGCTTTTGAAGAACTGTTTCTTGACTGGGATACTACATTTTAAGAAGGACTTTTTATGAACTATAGCATATTTCAAGAAATTTAATACAAATTGTGAAAATCCTGTGTGACAGCTGAGACTATTTTAAGTAGCAATGCACCCCACTAGTAATTAATGTTTCCTCAACAGTTAGAGAGGCTGGGAGCTTGATCCTGACTCTCTACCTTCTTACCACCCAGGGATGCTAGGAAGGATTATTCCGTTTCTCCATATCCAATTGTTTCACTGTTAAATTAGGACATCAATAGTATGTGCTAAACAAGAAGAATCATTGGAGAATTGTATGAACTAAACCATGCATAACATTTAGGATATTGTCAGGAATGTATTTAGCTCTCAGAAATATTAACTGTTACTACTATGCAAAGAATAAACAGCTTTTTTTGAGGAGAAATTAGACAAAATGGCTTCCATCTAATAATAGTCCATTGTGTAAGACAGTTAATATTATGTGTGACTAAGGAAAGAACTAGGAGCACACAATGGCTTTTTGAGACACAGGTTTAATACAATGTAGAAATAATAACATTCTAAAGACTGGGCCTATCCAGAAATGGAAGCACAGGGTGGGCTTATTGAACTAAAGTTACTATCAGGAGTATGAGTTAGATGCCTCTTGGTTAAAGGGATTCGATATGATTTGGCTGTGTCCCCACCCAAGTCTCATCTTGAATTGTAGCTCTCATAACTCCCAGGTGTTGTGGGAGGGACCTGGTAGGAGATAATTGAATCATCGGGACAGTTTCCCCCATGCTGTTCTCATGGCAATGAATAAGTCTCATGAGATCTGGTGGTTTTATAAGAGGAAACCCCTTTCACTTGATTCTCATTCTGTCTTGTCAGACACCATGTAAAATGTGCCTTTCACCTCCCACCATAATTGTGAGGCCTCCCCAGCCACGTGGAACTGTGAGTCCATTAAATCTCTTTTGATTTATAAATTACCCAATCTCATGTATGTCTTTAACAGCAGTATGAAAATGAATAAATACAGTAAATTGATACCAATAGAGTAGGGCACTGCTGTAAAATACCCAAAAATGTGGAAGCAACTTCAGAACTGGGTAACAGGCAGAGGTTGGAACAGTTTGGAGGAATCAGAAGACAGGAAAACACGGGAAAGTTTGGAACTTCATAGAGACTTGTATGGCTGATAATGATATGAACAATGAAGTCCTGGTTAAAGTGGTCTCAGACGGAGATGAGAAATTTGTTGGGAAATGGAGTAAAGGTGACTCTTGCTATGTTTTAGCAGCAAAACTGTTGGCATTTTGCCCCCGTCATAGAGATTTATGAAACTTTGAACTTGTGAGAGATTATTTAGGGTATCTGGCGAAAGAAATTTCTAAGCAGCAAAGCATTGAAGAGGTGACTTTGGTGCTTTTAGAGGTATTCAGTTTTATAAGGGAAATAGAGCAAAAAGTTGGGAAAATTTGCAGCCTGATGATGCAACAGAAAAGAAATACTGATTTTTCTGAGGAGAAATTCAAGACAGCTACAGAAATTTGCATAGGTAATAAGGAGTCAAATGTTAATCACCAAGACAATGAGAAAAATGTCTCCAGGGTATGTCAGAGACTTTTGTGGCAGCCCCTCCTATCACAGGCCTGGAGGCCTAGGGAGAAAATATGGTCTCCTGGGCCAGGCCCAGGGCCCACCTGCTGTGTTCAGCCTAGGGACTTGGTGACCTGCCTCCCAGCCATGCCAGCCATGGTAAAAAGGGCCCAAGGTACAGTTTGAGCCCTAGCTTCAGAGGGTAGAAGTCCCAAGCCTTGGCAGCTTCTACAAGGTTTTGAGCTTGCAGGTAAACAGAAGTCAGAAATTGAGGTTTGGGTACCTCCACCTGGATTTCAAAGGACATATGGAAGTGCCTGGATGTCTAGACAGAAGTCTAGCATGGCCCTTGTGGAGAACCTTTGCTAGGGCAGTGTGGAAGAGAAATTGGGGTGTGAGCCCCCAGGCAGAGTCTCCTTGGGGCACCATCTAATGGAGCTGTGAGAAGAGAGCCACCATTCTCCAGACCTCAAGCTCGTAGATTTACTGACAGCTTGCACTGTGCACCTGAAAAAGCCACAGAAACTCAACGGCAGCCCATGAAAGCAGCTGGGAAGGAGACTGTACCCTGCAAAGGCACAGGAGTGGAGTTGCCTAAGACCATGAGAACCCACCTCTTGCATCAGTGTGACTCAGATGTGAGACATGAAGTCAATGGAGATCATTTTGTAGCTTTACTGCCCTGATGGATTTTGGACTTGCATGGAGTCTGTAGCCCCTTTGGTCAATTTCTCCCATTTGGAATTTTTTTTTTTTTTTTTTTTAAGACAGAGTCTCAATGTCACCCAGGTTACAGTGCAGTGGTATGATCTTGGCTCAGTGCAACCTCCCCTCCTAGGTTTAAGCAATTCTCATACCTCAGCCTCCCAAGTAGCTGGGATTACAGGCATTCGCCACCACACTGTACTAATTTTTGTATTTTTATTAGAGACAAGGTTTTGTCAGGTTGGCCGCTGGTCTCAAACTCCTGACCTCAGGTTACATGCCCATCTTGGCCTCCCAAAGTGCTGAGATTACAGGCGCGAGCCACCACACCCGGCCTGGAATGGCTGTATTTATCCAATGCCTGTACCCCCAGTGCATCTAGGAAGTAACTAACTTGTTTGGTTATTACAGGTTAATAGATGGAAGGAACTTGCCTTGTCTCAGATGAGACTTTGGACTGTGGACTTTTGAGTTAATGCTGAAATGAGCTAAGACTTTGGGGGACTGCTAGGAAAGCATGATTGGTTTTGAAATGTGAGGACATGAGATTTGGGAGGGGCCAAGGGCAAAATGATATGGTTTGGCTGTGTCCCCATGCAAATCTCATCTTGAATTATAGCTCCCATAATTCCCACATGTTGTGGAAAGGACTCAATGGGAGATAATTGAATTATAGAGGCGGTTTCTCCCATACTGTTCTCATGGTAGGGATTAAGTCTCAAGAGATCTGGTGGTTTTATAAGAGGAAACCCTTTCCCTTGGTTCTCATCTCTCTTGTCTGCTGCCATATAAGTTGCGCCTTTTGCCTCCTGCCATGATTGTGAGGCCTCCTAAGCCATGTGGAAGTGTGAGCCCATTAAACCTCTTTTTCTTTATAATTACCCAATCTCAGGTATGTGTTTATCAGCAGCATGAAAATAGACTAATACAGGGTTGAAAAAGGAATTTCTTCATAAGAAGCCTAAACTTCCATATGACTAATTAACATTTGTCCTTTCCAAATACATTACAAAGTCTTTTGCAAGAAAGGTACATGTCTCTGTATTTTCATATATTTCCATATAAAAGTAATACTTAAGAAAACAAATCCTTGTTAAATATTCAATTTAAATGTCAAGTATTCCTTGAAACGGCTGCATTTGTTTGGATGGAACAACAGTCTGATAAATTAAGGCATCACTATATTTTATCCATTCTATTATATATTTTTCATGTTAAGACTTGAAATTTATAGTCTTTTCATTTATGGTACATAAAATGATGGTCCATTTTACAACGATGGCATCTTAGATTGCTGAAATCTGATATTTTGTGCATCTGTGATGTACCAGGTTGTAAGTACTTTATAGGCATTATCTCATTTAATGATCGTGGTGCTAAAGAATCAATGTGCCCCTCCAAAATTTATATGTTGAAATCTTACTTGGAGGTGGGACTTCTGGGAGGTAATTAGGTCATAAGAGCAGAGCCCTCATAAGTGGCATTAGTTCCCTTATAAAAAAGACTCAAGAGAGCTCCCTCACCTCTTCTGCCATGTCAGAACACAGAAGACGGCCATTTATGAACCAGAAAGCAGGTCTCTACTAGACATTGAATGTGCCAGAGCCTTGATCTTAAGCCTGTCCAGCCTCCAGAACTGTGAAAAGTAAATGTTTGGCAGAGCTGCCCTTTCTATAGTATTTTTGTTACAGCAGCCCAAACAGACTAAGACAGTCTGTAACCAAGGGTGGGTATTCTTGTCACCATTTTGTAGGTCTGACTTAAAGAAAAATGTCTGTGATCACACAGCTAGTAAAGATGGAGTCAGTTCAACTGACATGTCTGATTGGAAAGTTCATGCTATTAGTCAGTTCACTGGCATGCTCTTCTAAGTAAGGTTTGGATAATTTTTTTTGTTTTCTAAGAAGAAAAAATTTTAAAGTCTCAGAGATGCTTCTATTTATTTACTAATGCTTCTCACGCTCCTTATATATCCCTCTGCTGGTCAAATCCTGCAGCCTCAGAGCCATACTGTACTGGCAGCAGATGTATCATTTAGTGTTGATTCTCAGAGCTAATCCAACATTAGAAAGCAATTTAATATTGAGGTGAATCTAAGAAGCCAGAACACTGTCGAGGAAGATTGTCTTCTTTTTCAAAATGGGATATAATGTCTATTTCATTCCATCTTGACAATATTTTAGTATAGACTAAAATTCCTGACAGTATTCTCTATGAAGAAAAACATGAAAATTATTTCCCCATTTAAATAATTTTATATCTTAACAAAATAATTTTACCACAGCCTTAAAATGTCCAAACTGATGAGATAACTTTTACCACAGAATGTTACAATGAATTAGAAATGTCTTTTTTAAAAGTTTGTATTCACATAACAATTTTTAAAATTATTACTAAACCTCAGTATTTTGGGAAATATTTGAAATAATAACAGAGGCAACAGGATTGATGATTAAGTGCCTCACTACACTACCTTAATATTTGTTATGGTAAGAACCATGTCATTCTAATTTTTACAGCTGTCTCAATATCAAACTGAAGCAATAACAAATATACTAAACTAGATTGAGAACCAAAATGAAGAGCTCAAGAAAAAATATCACAAGCGTGTTACTAATAAGAATCTATTTGGTGAAGTTACAACATATCTATTGCTATTTTAACATGCACAATCATTACATTCTAGATTGTTCCCAAATTACTAATTCAAAACATATTGAAGGGCTGAAAATGACTGCACATTAATGGCAATTCAATATGAAGTGAACAAAATACAATATCATCAATTTTAGTGGTTTCTTACGTTCACTTTAGTTACTCCAGATGAAATGTACACTGTCAAAATGCTAACCAGTCTTGAAATAAGAACTCAGCCTGTATTTCCCTATCCTTTGATTGCTCCCTTAGTCCCACATCAAGTTCTAATTTAGGAGACTTTTCTTTCAGAGATTCTCCATAATCACTGGGAGCCTGAATGATGCCACTCTATTGTCAACAACTTGAACTTGTAAAAAGACTTTCCAGTCTTATAAAACTCTACGGGTACTATATACATATGGAGAGATTTTATAGAAAATATACATTAATTGTACCATTCTGATTCACCCAAAAGCATTGTCTTGTAAATCTTCCCATAGCAGTCCATAAATTCAATCTCCTTTTTTAAATTGTTCCAAAGAATTCTATGGTATGAATGTACCATAATTTATTTAACAATCAATCAATCAATAAATACACAATAATTTAGGTTGTTTCCATTTCCCTTTGTTTTTGTATTTCAAATAATACAAAGAACATTTTTGGATGAGATACCTTGTATATGTAGGAATTTCTCCACAGTAGATACTTTAGAATAATTATTGGAAATTATAGATGTTTACAATTTTTTCCTAGAAGCTATCCAATTGCTATGCAAAACTGCTATATTTTGGTTTGGCATGGTGATTCATGCCTGTAATCCCAGCATTTTGAGAGGCCAAGGTTGGAGGATTGCTTGAGCCCAGAAATGTGAAACTCTGTCTCTACAAAAAATACAGAAATTAGCTGGGTATGGTGGTGCATGCCTAGAGTCCCACCTGCTTGAGAGGCTGAGGTGGAAGAATTGCTTGAGCTCAGAAGATTGAGGCTGCTATGAGCAGCACTGCTCTCCAGCCTGGTTGACAGAGTGAGATCCTGTCTCAAATAATAATAATAGTAATAGTAATTGCTATACCTTTAGTCAACCATCAGCAACATAAAGAGTACTTGTTACCTCACACAATCATTAACGCTTTGTACTTAAAGACTAAATTTGATGACAGTCTGATCAGTGAAAATGTATCTCATTATTTTAATTTTTTCTTTTCCTGATTGCAAGTACATAAAAGTGATCTTTTCAGGTATGTATTGACTTAGCCTTTCTCATATGACTTTTGACCATTCATATGTTTGCTTATTTTTTAGATATTTGTTGAACTTCATTTTGTGTTGTGTGCTGTCATGTTTTCTATCATCTTGCCACTTATTCTCTAATTTTGTGGTATAGTTTGTCTTTGGAAATATTTTACATGATCAAATTTATCAATTTTTATTCATGGATTTTCCCTTATCTTTTTTCAAGAATTTATTTCCTGCTGTAAGGTCACTGGCACATTTTTCTGTTTTTCTTATTTTTATGTTTTTCTTTTCTTTTTTTTTTTTTTGCAAATAGCAAATAGTTTTTATTTCTACATATAGATGTTAGGTCCATCTGGAATACATTTTTGAGACTCTTCAAAGGTAGGAATCCAAGTATTTTTTTCCAAATGGATAGAAAATTATCTTAACTCTATTTATTAAATAGTTTATTATTAACTGATCTGAAAAAGATTTTTGATACATTAGTTTTCTATATGTCAATTTTTGGATCAGTTGTGTTCCATTTAATATCTCAACTTATCATATTTTTCATTTATGTTTTAATATCTGATATGAAATCTGTTATCATTCTTTGTTAAAAATGTTTTTACTATTGTGCTATTTTCTTCTTCATGTGAACTTTAGAGTTGACTTTCAGAGATACCATATTCACTGATCAGACATTCAGGTTCCTTAAAAAATATTGATGGAAATTCCATTGCTATTATATTAATGTTAAAGATTAGTTTGAAAATTAAAATTTTAGAATACTAAGATGTTACATTCATGAACATGTTATATTTCTTCATTTATTCAGATCTTCTGTTTGTTCTTCTAGCTTTAAAGTTTTATGTTTTCAGCATTAAGTCTGTGCACAAGGTTTCTTCTTACAATTTTATGATTTATATTCTTATTTGAATGTTTTCTATTTGTAAAAATAATGATTTTATACTTTAATTTTATATAACATCACTTTGCTGATCTATTTTGCTATATCTTCAGTTATATTTTGTTGATTGTGTTGGGTTTTTCTAGGTAAAGGATAATATTGTTCACATAGAAAGATGCCTTCATATTTTTCTCTCCAATATTTATATTTCATTTTTTATTGTTCCTATTGCAGGTCTAGAGCCTCAAGTAAAATATTGTAGGATAGAATACATTTCTTGTGCGTGAATTTATAAGGTCCTTGTAGCTTTGAGATGTGTTATATGCAGTACTTGAGTGCATTGCTGATGCTAGTGCCAAATACTAACTTTAAATCCCAACTTCACCAATTACTAGCTGTGTGACCTTCAGCAAGTTTTAAGCTCCCTGTGCCTCAAGAATGATAATGCCTATTTTATAGGGTTGTTGTGAGGATTAAGTGAGTGAATATATGAACACTGCTTATAACAGTGCCTGGCACATGTGCTATGTAAATGTTAACTATTATTATTCCTATTTTGACATTAAATATGTTATTTGATATGAGTTAATGCCCTCAGGTCTAGACACAAATCTCTGAAATTTGGACTATGTATTGTCAAATATTAGCAGAAAAAATTGCATAGCATTAACATTAGGCTTCAAAGAGTATTAATGTCTTAAATAGAATGCATTGAAGTAATTTTGGAGAGGAATCTAAAAGAAAAGGAAGAAAGGGAGCATCTGTTCATTGAATACCAGATATCATCCGGAACTGCCTGAGACTGACTCAGTTATCCCTCATAACTCTTTAAGATACAGAGCCACAATTTGACTTTTAAAATGGAAGGTGAGGTTAGGCAACTTGACCAAGGTTAGATCCAAAGTTTGATGCAATATTTAAATTCTGGTTGCAGTTCTACAGACCAAGTAAACTTCCAGGATTTGCATCTTCTACCAACTTTGCAGGTGGCTTTAGAACTGTGGAACTTTTTTCTCGCTTCATGTTTATTTTAGGAAGACTGGAGAAGAAAAGGCAGAGGTGGTCTTCCTATTAAAATGTAAGCTCCCTGCAAGAAGAATTTGAGTGGCTCTCAAAATGCAGTACCCAGAATAGTACAAAATGTGTAGTAAAACCTTAAAATACTTATAAAAATTTTTGGTTGAGAAGGACACATACATGTTTATGTCACTCACACTGAGGATTCTCAGATACTAAGTTACCAAAATAATATTACATCATTTTCATTTTGAAAGATTATTTCGCTGTAATTTTCATCTTGATAATAGTTTATATTCTTCAGCTCTGAGTAGGCAGGAAAGCTATCAAAAACACAGGCACCAGACAAGAAAATTTTCTGAGCTTAAAACTTGAAATTTTCAGTTATATGTAGATTCACCTTGATTTTCCAGGGGGTTCACATTCCTGTTTATAGCAGAAAAACAGCAGTTGATTCTTTTTGGAAATGATTTCTTAAAGTTCTTTTTGTTTAAAAAAGATTAAGTTAATACATAATATTGGAATGATATTAAATAACATTCTAGCCAAAGTGCTTTTTATTTATTTAATAATAAAATATCGGTTATATCTGTTGATAACTATAAATCATTGAGATTGATATATTTAGTTATTCCAACTATATATAGGAAAAAACTGAAGCACAGAATTGTTAAATGGTTTCCCCAAGGTAATTTAGCAGGTAAATGGCTAGTGCAATTCAAACCCAGTGGGCTGACTCCAGAATTCTCATTCTTAACCACCATGTTGTATTGCCTTACATAATAATTAAAATATCTTAATTATGTTAACTCTTAAATAAATGCTTAACAAGTAGAGAGATGTATCTCACATCATTACTAGTGATTCACATTTGCTTCCAGAAGTCTGGCTAAAAATTTGGAGAGAAACACATTACTCTACATTTCTGTATATGCACGGCGATTTACAGCAGGTATTGTTAATACATTAAATTGTACTTTGAAGGACTTTCATATAAACCTCAACTTCCCTCGACTTCCACCTTTAGTAATCCTCATTAAAAAAAAAAGATGAAGCCATTTATGCATTTTTAGTTTTAGTATATTCAATGTATTGTCTGGCTAGTGTGTTCATTGCCTTACGTAATGACATTTCTTCAAACCATGTATGTGCTGCTGCTTTACTTTGCATGGAGGAAATTAAATTGAATCCCCTCCTTGGAGTGAACAATCACTTGGCAGCATAAGTTATTTTAATGGACATCTAGTTACACTGAGCCTTTGCCATCTGTTTCACCCTCTAATTACAAATGCAGAAAGAACACAATTCACAATTGTGTCTGTAAAGGAAAGTATAAGGGACTTAAATGCAGGTTTATATCACTGCATCTGCTCAGTGTTTTTAAATACAGGAGGAACAAGAGGGCAGGAAACTTTTCTTTCCCTTCTAGATCCAATTAGCATAGACAAGTAGGAATTCACAGCACTAAGTTACCAAGATTGGCTCATCTAGCGAAAATTGGAAAACTACCATATTAACCTAGATCTATGTTTTACTTTACATTCAATTGTTTTTCTCTGATACCAGCAATAGTACAGAAATTAGAATTATTTTTAGAGACTAGGCAGAACATTCACATGATTTAATTAGATGAATAGATCAATGACAAGTGTGATTCAGAATCAGGACCCTTGCCATTTAGGTGGAATTAATTTAATCAAGAGAAAATGCAAAAGTGTTTTCTTACCTGTTCATAATGTTTTGATAATGCTCGCAAACCTATGGATGGGGAGGAATCTTAAATCTAGGTCATTTGGTAACTGAGTAATGATGCTTCCTGGGCCTGGTGCCTAAAGCTAGAAGTTAGATTCACACTTTAACAAGGAAAAGATATTAAAGAAACCAGATTGCATATGCACAACTGGGCTTCAGATTTTGTAGGTTCGATTTATTACAGCAGTATCTTGTGGCTGGTGGCTTAAATGTCTTTTCTTCTTAATTATGACAGCTGCATTCTCTTGATACATCAATTAGCCCCTGAAATGCAGAATTTTCTCACACCCATAACCAATACAGCTATTATCAATGTCAAATCCATTCTAAATATACTGAGCTATGTAGAAATAATTTAAATTACTCAAGCACATGGGTACTTATCACTAAGGCACTAGGGTATCTCATTTATTTGGGACCACTAGAGCAATATTATACAACACTGTAGCTGGTGGCAATTCCATCCTCTAAGAAATACACACTGGGAGATTCTCAGTAAAGCATAGAGAAATAGCAATTATAATTTTTTCACGGTTGCACTAAAATTAAAACCCATAAAATCACCAAAGATCAGGAAAATAACCAAAATTGAATAATAACTTGTGCCCATAAACACAAATTTTAATATGCTGTCATATTCATGTTCTGACTGAACAAAGGAGGAAAAAGAAAAATAATAATTCTTTTTACCTAAAAGCAAAGAATTTATTTTTCTTTTTTTCTCTTGCACATAAATGCATCCTCCTTTTAAATCCCTCATATATAACAGGGTCGCTCTACTTATGGGCCAATAATGTGGAGTTTATTAGCCCATATTCCCCAGGCGTTATCTAGGGCATTGATGCTGTAATATGGAGATGGGAGCAGTACATTGACCCTGTTAAAAATAATAGTTCAGTGATTTACAAGACATGTCACAATGAAATCGGGTGAATTCATTGTCTCATTAGATAATGCAAACAGGGTTAAAATATTATCCTCCAATGCCTTGAGCTTTCATTGTCCCCATTACAGCTATGTTATTGGGGCTTCAAAAGTCATATGCAGGTAGAGCTAATTGATTTTATTAAAACAGAATATCAAACTCTTAGTTTTTATGTTACTTGTATAATAGGATCAGAAATCAATTGAGTGCATTTCATTTATTTGCAGAAAATTTACATGCAGTATTTTTTCTCTTCTCTTTCCAATGTATCCAAATTGACATTCATGACTTCTTCCCAGTAAATCTAACATCCACTTTAGCCGTAAATGCAGCCTGCTTATCCACCCTTAATTCACCACCCCAGCCTGCAGGCTAATCACTCTGCACAGCAAGATCCCTGCCCAGAAATTTCACTATGTGGCCTGGAAAAAAAGTTTATTACTGAAAACGATAAGGGAGATCTTCCTTTCCTCAAATCCTGGAAATGTACAAAACGATGATGATTAAGCAGCAGCAATGCTTTCAAAACGCAGACGAAAGGTCACTTCTATTAAGTTTGTCCTGCTTAATAGATGAATAGATGCATGAATCATGAATCACTTTACTTGTGACTGTCAAAAGTATATTTTAGATCATATTACTATTTTGTTTAAAATTCTTCAACAGCTTCTCACTGCAACCCAAAAGCAAATGTAAACTACTAGGCTGAATTCTCTGATTTTTTCTCCCTCTATCCTTATCCCTTTCAATAATCTCCAGCCACATTGGCCTTTGTACCTTAAACATGTCAAGTTTTTCTCTCTTGGGTTTTCATACTTATTGTTTTATTTGCTTCATAACACTCTTCTCCCAAATTTTTGCCTCTATCGTTTTCTTATAAATCAACTGATAACTCAGAGAGCATTTGCTAATAAATCTATCTACAAAGCAGCCCTCCAGTCTCTATAATATTATCTTATTTTATCTTCATCATTGCACAGCACCTAAAAGTGTTCTTTTTTATTTGATTACATGCTTATTCTCTCTTTTTCCTGGCTAGAGCATCAGCTGTTTAGGATAGGAACTCTGCTCCAGTAGTGCTAATGATTAGCAGGTGTTCTATATGCATTTGCTTATTAATTGTTGATTTACCCCGCAATACTACCACTACTCTGATGCTTTCCTCCCCAGTTATTTTCTTGGTTGTGCTGAAAATCATCCAGTAAGTGGCCACACTGAGATAAAAATCCAGACTGAATCTAGAGTACTGACTCTTAAAGATAACATTATGGCACATTTTTAAGAGTTATACAAGGTAAATGGAGTGAATATTGCAATATATATGTCTATCAGCACTGTCCCACTGAATTATCTGCAATAATGGAAATATTCTATTAATCCAGCTGTCCAATACAGTAGCCATTAACATATGTGGCTATTGAGCACTTGAAATGTGGCTAGTGAAACAGTAGAAATTGGGTTATTTGGCTGCAGACCCCTATTTACATAAATATTAGGGCATCTGAAAGCAAAAGCGCTAATGAATATTTCTCAAGGTTAACCAGTACTTTACAGAATAAATAATAATAGAGACATAAGGAATATAATATAGTCTCTAAATTAGAGAACCAATCATTTAGACTTTAAATGCTAAATTGAGGTTGATAAAAATCATTGGTTCTATTTGAACCGTGACCTCCTTTCTCCTCTTCAAATTTGGCTGCTTTTAATTACTAGAATCTAGGTTATAAAAGTTGTTTAGTATTTCTATAACCTGAGTTTTTATATTACAAAATAGTATTAGACTGTCAAGATGATTAGTCTGTTTTTATATCAGCAACATTAGAGAATGCTTGACATTTCTATATTACCAGAAAAAAAAGGTAAATTAATTTATTAATGCATTAAAATAAGAACAGGAAGAAGGAATTTTATTTTTAAATAGACGTTGTTAAATAATTTTTATTCAGTATTTGTTGATAATAAAATCATTTAAACAAATATGTTCAATAGTTATCTGTAAAAAGTGGACATTCTTTGGAATTTTTTTTACCCAATTACTTTGAATCAACCTTTAATGAGGGAGTATTTTTTAATGCTAATATGTTCTTATCTCATGTCCAGTAGGTGGCACCCCTTCTTTTGAATTAAGAACCCAATAGAATAAAAGTAGGGATGAACGGATGGATGAGCTAAAAAAAAAAACATAATTCTAAAATGCACTGTGCATTTTCAGCTAAATGGTGAAATGAATATCTGGTCTTCCAATCCAGTAGATTTTGCAAGACTTGAAGCTGAAGCAATGTCTTGTTGTTGACAATAATATAGGTCACCGGACGCCTGGGAAAAGGGAATAACTAGGTTGTCTGGTCTGACAGGAAATTATTGCAGAGCTCTGTCGTGTTTTCAATGCCTCAGGCCATAAGACAAATTTGTAGCTGATCTGGGAGTAAGTTCAAGAGTCAAGATGATGCCAAAATATAATTTTTTTCATCAAACCTCTCCTGAAGCTGTAAGAAAATAACAGTGATTGAAGCTTTTCATCTCTTTTCATTATCCATTTTTAATGTCATGGAGACATGACAATAAGCAGCAAAATAAAAATATATAAAGAGATTAAAAAATAGCAGAGTGAGTGCCACATACTGCCTTTTGAAGAGTTTAAAGCACATTTATGAATATCATCTCATACTGAGAGATGATATTTAATTTTTCAAAGCCTCACCGAGTAACTTCAACAATATTTGAAATATATAAAATTTGTTATTTTTTCTATCTGAAAGAAATCGACATTCTACTCATTTTTTCTTTCTTATTGTCCCTATTTTAAACTTGGTTGGTTTGTGGTTTATCTTTCAGAAGGAGAGGTGCATCTGTATTTCCACTTTTATAAGGGTTTTTTTGTTGTTGTTCTTAGCACCCCAGATTTCATATTTGTTTCATTGTGTCTATCTCATTCCTAAAACATTCTTTTTAGAATAAGATAAAGTAAAAATCAATAATTCAACCACTGTGGTTAGATGGCCTACCAGCCTTCAATTCTCAACACATTGATCACACAAATCCCTTTCTTCATGTACTTAGCTATTTTTTTTATTATTGCTCACTAGACCATAACACTGAGGTCCTACAGGCAAGAGATATGTTTTACTCATCGTTATTCTACCCACAAGGTCCAGCATAAGACTTCACATGGTAGGCATTCATGTAACATTTATTTAATGATTGAGCAAATTAACGAATGAATTAAATCAAACTTTATGTTCCTTTGGGTTTATGCCATGTAAAGTTTCTAAAATTTTTCCAGTAATATATAGGAACTCATTTCCATACTTCAGTAGTTAACATTCCTAATATTAAATATTTCTGTTAATGTTAACTCCAATTTTTTTCTGATAACAGTAATGCCCAATGCTCTTAACTTTTTCTATAGTCACCCCTTTAACTATTAAAAACAAACTTCATGAAGCAAGTAAATACATGTTTCATGTCAATGATACCACGTCTTACACTACTCTTTGTCACAGACTGGTTCCACACGGCTGCTGGGAGAAGAAAAGAGCAGACAGGGTTGTGAAGGATGTCTTCTATTATATATCCCAATAGCCAAGTACCACAGGGCATGCTGCAATGTCAGAGGGACCCAAATTCTGTGTTAAGTCAGGAGTTCAGATACAAATTTCTGTAAATACAAAATGGATTTTTAAAATTATACTTTAAGTTCTGGGATACATGTGCAGAACATGCAGGATTTTTACATAGGTATACATGTGCCATGGTGGTTTGCTGCACCCATTACCCTGTCATCTACATTAGGTATTTCTCCTAATGCTCTCCCTCCCCTAACCCCTCAGCCCCCGACAGGCCTTGGTGTGTGATGCTCTCCTCTGTGTATCCATGTATTCCCATTGTTCAACATCCACTTAAGAGTAAGAAGATGCAATGTTTGGTTTTCTGTTCCTGTGTTAGTTTGCTGAGAATGATGGTTTCCAGCTTCATCCATGTCCCTGCAAAGGATATGAACTCATCCTTTTTTATGGCTGCACAGTATTTAATGATGTGTATGTGCTACAGTTTCTTTATCTAGTCTATCATTGATGGGCATTTGGGTTGGTTCCAAGTCTTTGCCATTGTAAATAGCGCTGCGATAAACATATGTGTGCATGTGTCTTTATAGTTGAATGATTTATAATCCTTTGGGTATATAACCAGAAATGGAATTGATGGCTCAAATGGTATTTTCAGTTCTAGATTCTTGAGGAATTGGCTTCCACAATGATTGAACTTATTTACACTCCCAATAAGAGTGGAAAAGCGTTCCTATTTCTCCACACCCTCTCCAGCATCTGTTGTTTCCTGACTTTTTAATGATCGCCAGTCTAACTGGTGTGAGATGGTATCTCATTGTGGTTTTGATTTGCATTTCTCTAATGATCAGTGATGATGAACTTTTTTTCATATGTTTGTTAGCCACATAAATGTCTTCTTTTGAGTAGTGTCTGTTCCTATTCTTCACTGTCTTATTGATGAGACTCTTCGTTTGTTTCTTGTAAATTTGTTAAGTTCCTTGTAGATTCAGGATATTAGCCCTTTAGATCTACTTTATCCTTTAGATTCAGGATATTAAATGGATAGATTGCAACAGTTTTCTCCCATTCTGTAGGTCGCCTGATCATTCTGATGATAGTTCTTTCGCTGTGCAGAAGCTCTTTAGTTTAATTAGATGCCATTTGTCAATTTTGGCTTTTGTTACCATTGCTTTTTATTTTAGTCATGAAGTTTTTGCGGATGCCTATGTCTAGAATGGTATTGCCTAGGTTTTCTTCTATAGTTTTTATGATTTTAGGTCTTACATTTAAGTCTTTAATCTATCTTGAGTTAATTTTTATATAAGGTATACAGAAGGGGTCTAATTTTAGTTTTCTGCATATGGCTAGCCAGTTTCCCAACACCATTTATTAAATAGAGAATCTTTTCCCCATTGCTTGTTTTTGTCAGGTTAGTCCAAGATCAGATGGTTGTAGATGTGTGGCATTACTTCTGAGGCCTCTGTTCTGTTCCATCAGTCTATCTCTCTGTTTTGATACCAGTACCATAATGTTTTGGTTACTGTAGCCTTGTAGTATAGTTTGACCACCATGATCAAGTTGACTTCATCCCTGGGATGCAAGACTGGGCATTTATTGCTATAAATTTCCCTCTAGACATTGCACATCTTGCATAACAGCAGGGAAGAGGAATGAGAACCAAGCAAAAGGTGTTCTTATAAAATCAGTAGATCTTGTGAGACTTATTCACTGTGTCAAGAACAGTATGGGGAAACCACTCCCATGATTCATTTATCTCCCAGCAGATCCCTCCCACAACACATGGGAATTATGGGACCTACAATTCAAGATGGGTGGGGACAAAGCCAAACCATATCATGTATATTAAGCTTTTTGTTACTATATTCAAGATATATATGTTTTTATTTTAAAACATTACTAATATTAATAGGCACCCTCCTCTTTATTAATTTACAGCAAGAAAATTATATATATTAATGATAAAGTTGTATAAACTTCACTGGGTATAATAGTGCTAGTAATAAAGACTCATTCATTTTGAAACTAATCATATGTTTTAGTTGCAATGCTGAGGTCACCAGCACAGTGCTTTTATGTTGATTCAATGCCTTTGTCATTGTTAGTTCACCTAAACTTCCATCCATGTGACAATAATAGAAAAAAAAAAAAAAAAAAAAAAAACCTTTTCCAAGTGATTTGAGTAAAAGTTATAGGATAGATCTTTACTCATTTTACCCATGACTGAATGATACTAAAAAAGAAATCTTTTTACATGACTTAAACTGGTTTCATTATGAGATGTTTACCCATTCACTTAAATGTTTTAGGTAGAAGTCAATATGGAAAATTGTATATTTTTAAGCCACTGTAAATGTTCGTGTGTCTGTTAGCATAAATAAGAAGTATAGTTTCACAAATGTTATATTTAATATGTCACATAATTTTTAAAATGTATGTTGACATTCAGTCAGAAAACTTTGAGTTGTTTCTAGAGTCTGTTACAATTTAGTTGTGTGACTTTTACTAATTTACTTAATATCTCTGAGTCTCAATTACTTACAGACTAGAAATAATAATAGCCTTCTTAGAACTTTTATAAATATTACATGGGAGCATAGACACAAAACTTAATAATTTTTAGTCCATATAAAATTACTCTTTACCCACTATGTGGAGAGTATTTTAAATACTCTACATACAGTTCAAATATACTACATTTTTATATGTCTCTGTGATATGATTTGGCTGTGTCCCCACCCAAATATTATCTCAAATTGTAATTCTCAGTGTTGGGGGAGAGACCTGGTGGGAGGTGATTGGATCATGGGGGCAGATTCCTCCCTTGCTGTTCTCATGATAGTGAGTGAGTTCGCATGAGATCTGGTTGTTTACTAGTATCACTTCCCCCTTCACTCTCTCTCTCCTGCCACCATGTGAAGATGTGTTTCCTTCTCCTTCACCTTTTTTGCCATGATTGTAAGTTTCCTGAGGCCTCCCAGCCATGCTTCCTGTACACCCTGCATAACTGTGAGTCAATTAAACCTCTTTTCTCCGTAAATTACACAGTCTCAGGTAGTTCTTTTTAGTGGTGTGAGAATAGACTGATATACTCAATAAAATATGAAAATGTAAAATATGAAAATAATATTACCTCCTCCATAGAATTGTTTTAAAACAACATACAAACATGGACTCAATAAATAATAATTGATAAATTTAACTTAGAATTATTGTTACAGAAAGCCCAATCTCCATTCCCCATGTGTTATACAATGGGACTTTGTTATATTTGTATATAAACCAATCAAATAACATATCCTGAAAGAAAACTACATCGAATAAAACTAAATAGAGTTTGTCTACATAGAGTACTAACTTACATTGTAGTGAAATAAGAAGGGTGGGATCATTTTTAGTAATTTATCAATATTGGTGATTGTCAAAGGTCAAAGGAATAAGGTATAATGTAGTTGCCAATTGCCCTGCACACCTTTCTCCCATCTGCTTCATTCCATAAACTATTTTACAGAAAAAAAATCTATTTCTCTGGACTTTTATTCAATCTAATGATGGCACAGATTAGGCACTGATTATCGGCGATGCAAAAGACTGCCTGCTGAATAGGTTATGTATTCCATTTAATGTCTCTGCTTCAAAAAGAAAATGAAAATATTAATTGTTTGACTTTTTAAATTGTTTGATTTTTTTTCTCATATTTGCAGTTAGAACTTATATTTTTTTAAAGGCATATTTTTCAAAGCCAGAGGTTTTGAATAAGAATAATTCAAATAGTGATAATAATTGAATAGTTCAGGCCTAGTAAAAACAACCATGTGAAAATAATATATAGATTCATTTTCTAGAATCCACAATATTTTAAAAATATTATGGATTATTATAAAGTATAATCTATTGGGTATCTAACAGTGTGGCTTTTATTTTGCAGCTTGATTATAATTGACAAAAAATAGATTTCAATTTTTTTTAATTAGTGTAACCCAAATTGAGACAGAAACAACAAGAACAATCCTAATTGTTATAACATAGCCACATAGAAGAAATTAGATTTTGAAATTCAACTTTTAGAATTATTCCAGCACAAAGATGTGTTTATAAAAAAATATACTAGAAAATGTCATTTTTAGATAGTTAAGGCAAATCTCAGTACTGGCAAGGACACTTCCTCCTTGGATTTTTTGCAATGATCAACTCTCACAGCCTGTTTATATGCAGTCTGCAGAAAGCTCACTCTTAACTCTTCCAGACACAGGGACATTCTTAAACAATTTTTATTTTGAAATGCAAGTCAAACTACTGGTTTTTATTATTTCTGGTAACTGATTGCTTTTGTTTATAGACAATTCTCTCTCCATGTCAGGATATAGAGGATGTTTAAAGCTATTATAGCTTTTTCCTTATTTTATAAGAAATTTTAGTAGCAAATATATGTAATTTTACCCAATGTTACCTAAATAATCTGATAAGAAAATGTCTTCACTTTTAGGAAAATAAGTTTAATAGAATGTTGGTTAAGAGATGTAGCTTCAATAATTTAGGTTTATTGCTACTCTTTCTGTAACCTTGCTAAAAAGAAGTAAGTTATATTAAATCCAGAAGGACATAGAAAATGAAATAATATATGGCAACATAAGACAGGTGTCAGCAACTTTTTGTCAACTAGAAAGTGAGTGACTTAGTGGAATGGAGAAGGCTTAGCAAATGTAGACCAACATAAGCATGGCAGTAAGTTCTGAAGATCCCTAGATTGGTTATTTAGAAGTTAAATGTTGCAAAGTCTTAATGTAGTTTATTTAAAAATTGAGAACCTGGCCTGGCATGGTGGCTCACGCCTGTAATCCCAGCACTTTGGGAGGCCAAGGTGGGCAGATCACCTGAGGTCAGGAGTTTGAGACCAGCCTGACCAACACGGAGAAACCTCATTCTCTACTAAGAATACAAAATTAGCCGGGCATGATGGTGCATGCCTGTAATCCCAACTACGTGGGAGACTGAGGCAGGAGAATGGCTTGAATCCAGGAGGCAGAGGCTTGGTGAGCCGAGATTGCACCATTGTACTTCCAAGAAAGAAACTCCACCTCAAAAAAAAAAAAAAAGAAAGAAAAAGAGAAAAGAATGAGGACTTTTAGTGTGTTATGTAATGTGGGCTACTTAGCTTAGCCTGTAACCCAGGTACTAATCGAGAATATCCAACCCAATTACAATCAGTTAAAATACTAAACAAGAATGTATGGTTGAGTTGTGATCAGCTAGCATCCTACAGAAGCTCCTACTCAAAATGTAACTAATACAGTTGTTTCTGTTATCTATATCTTAATTAATATCCAAAGTTTGCTGGTTAATATACTGTTTATAAAATATGTTGACTAGTTTGATAAGTATTACATGTAAATTTTCATTTTTGAAAAGATTTTTTAAGATATAATTATTGTATAAAAGTATTTTAGAGAATCTTTTCTTGCTTGCATAAGCCAGATGTAAGAATACAGCTAGATCTATTTCCTTTAAGTAGAAAGATGCTTTGGGCTGAATTCCTAAGTGGTCCTGTGTCCAGCTGCGAACTCTGGATTTTAGGGTGTTTTGTTGTGTTGTGCTGTGTTGCCAAATTCCAGCTATATGGGCAACAAAATCCTGCCCTGAAGTCTTGATGTTTTCCCAAATCTACCACTCAAGCAAAGTGGTAATAACAACAATTTAAAGGAACTAAGCGTTGCATTTCCTTGAGTCAGCCAAAAAGATTCCACAAACTCTTCCTTTTATGTCTGTTGGTGTAATATATGCAGTGTCAGGATCAGAATGGTATGGGACTTCACAATCAAAACAGTGGTGATTGGAAGACAATGGTATAATGATTTTAATGGTATAAAGATAATGGTAAAAGTCTAAAAGATAATTATTTTTAACTTATAGGTTTATATCCTGATGCAATTCTATCACAAATGAGAGTAGAATAAAAAATTTAAAACACACAGTGGTTAAAAAAAATACATTTCTCAAAACTTGCTTCTCAAGAAGCTAAGGGAGATTGTGCTCAAACAAAATAAGGGAACAAATAAACAAACCAGAAAAGAAACAAGCATGGGCCCCCCCAAAAGAGGAGACAAGGCATTCAAGACAGGAGAAATCCAAAGCGAAGAGGATGAGACGGAAGGGAAGTGCCAGGATGTCAAGGACGTGGCAGACCTAGAGAGCAGGCTATTGGGACTGGACCAAAAGGAAATTAATCTGGCATTGTGCACAGCACATAATAAAATTATAATAGCCAGGAGATGAATGACCAATCAGGCTGCCAAGGAGGCCCAATCCATGTGATACAAACAGCTCAAATGGGTCAAAATGGTTCAACACAGTGACATCAAAGTGGTCTTCCTATTAAAGCACTAGGAATAATGTTGTCAATCATTTATATGTTTGGGGGTGGCAAATATTTATAAAGCATTGAATTCAACTTATCAAATTTAAATTACAAAGCTTAAGGCTAGACAAAGGTGAAGAAATAGAAAAAATACGGACATTATCTATATTCTGAAAATACTATTAATTCAAATCAGTTTAATTCCAGGACATTTCAGGTTGATCATTACCTTTTTTGTTGAATGTGGGCTTTAAAAGTCTATAAACCACATGCAAGATCCATTGAGGTGTTGGGACGTAGCACCATGATACCTCAAAGTAGAAAGCACATTGCCATGCTAAGTGCTTTGAACTGAAGGAGACTGGAAGGGCCTCAGAAACAAGAAGTTCTTTGGGATCTTCTCCTGCCCTCCTTTCTCCTTTCTCTCTTTCTTCCCCGAAGGGACATAGAACTAGAATTCCTCTTCCCTAAGGAGGATCCTAGAAACTAAACTCGTTTCACCTAAAACAAGCCACAAAATCGAGAAATGTCACTCTATGATTTTCTTTCTTCTCCCCTGAAGATCCACATGTGACAAGTGTCCTATCCTATACCTAGAGGAAGGAATGCTACAGAGAGGCTGAGAATCTGAACAAACAGGCCTTGCTGGGTTCCCCCAAAGTTCATTGCTATTAGATCATTCCCTTTTTAGCCAATCTTATTTCTACACAGTCATCAATTCTTTATTGCACCAAAGCATAAAAGTACAGTTTTTCCTAGGTCTTTGGATGTTCATTCTGAAGGTTACTGTGTCACATAAAACTTTGATTAAATAAATTTGTTATGTTTTCCCCTTGTTAATCTATCTTTTGTTATAGGAATGTCATCTGTGCACTTTGAAATGGGTACAAAAAAAGTATTATACATTTTTACCTTTAGAAAATCTTCAAAAAAGTATGGATAATCATAACTTCTTTTCAGTTAGTCTCTAAGTAATATGCTAAATGTTGGTTCTCAAATTTAAAATACAGTGAGAAATAAAATTATTCTGTATATATTTTAAATTTAAAGGACCCTATTATGTATTACTTCTGTTACTTCATTGGGTCTGTTTTCCGAGTTTTATTGTTTAAAAGTCTGGAGTAGAATGAACAGAATAATTTCTCAGATGCATTGTAATTAAAATAAATTTTTTGCTAATTAATAACTGTATTTTAAACTAAGATGTTATAAAAGAGAACTATTTTATAGCATTTAATTTAATTTTAATTTTATCTTCAGTCTTTATTTTGATCTTGTTTTAAATAATTTATTATTAGGAGCTTGAGGAAAATATTAAGTGTGAGACAGTCACATAAGCTATTATTCAGAATGAAGTTTTTGGATTATCTCTGACTCCAGTAATCCTTTCTTTCTCAGCATTTTTGTTTTTACTTTCTTTCATTCCCATATCCCACAAATTGGGAATTCACACTAATAGGTATTGATGTTTATACCGCATTTTTCATCCTTATAAGAGTATGAGGATGTATTTTTCTCTTTATAGAGATGGATTGAATTAATCTTTTTGAATTATCAAGCAAGGGCTACTGCATTTCAAAACTAAAAGATCTTCTCAGACTTCTTACAATAAACCCCTGATTCTTCATGAAGTCACAAGCTCAGAAACCAAGAGAACTCACACTAACCCTGTTATTACTTTTAGATAGAAATAAGGGTCTTTTGCAATATCCACCCCTGCTGCCCCCCCACCAAATGTAGGTATCATAAAACAACAAAAACATATACCACAGGTTGTCTTACACACTAGCAAAAACTAAAATGGGTTTTGATATCTTAGTTTAGCCTGAATGTCCAAAACAAGAAGATTCTAAATCACTGTGGAGAGGAATATAAATATATCTCAAGAGAATTTTGGCTATATGTATATATATATATATATGTATATATAGTGCACAATATCTATGTGCATAAGGTTCATATTATACCATTGTTTATAGAAGTGAAAATGAAAACAAAATATCTATTTAAAAAGGTTAAACTATAGTGCATCTAAACAATGGAAAACAACTATGCTATAACTTATTAATAAAATGAAAATGTAGGTTCATCTATATTCACTCTTGTGAAAGGAACTTCATAATATATCGATAAACATACAGATAAAAGAATACATTTTATTCTGAAAGTATATATACCAGAGTTAATTATTTATATACTCAATAGTGATATTTTACATGGTTTCTCTACTTTTTCTAATATATATCCATAATTATAACTTATTTAAATAATTTAAGAAAATATTATGCTATCAAATTGAAGAAATAAAATTTCTCATGAAATCGTTATAATTGTAATACTTTTCAAAAAGCCATAATAATTTTATGAAATATAATATGCTTTCTAAAATGTGCTCAAGATTTTACAGGGGGTTTTAAAAGATAGTGCAGATATACTTGTAAGTGAATATAAATATCCCATCCTTCATTTTTGATCCCATCCTTTGTTATTGATAGCTTTCAAATATGCCAATTAAACATAAGATCATAGAGAGAATTTCCAGTTATAATGGTTAATACTGAGGGTCAGTTTGATTGGATTGAAGGATACACAGTATTGATGCTGGGTGTGTCTGTAAGGGTGTTGCCAAAGGAGATTAAGATTTGAGTCAGTGGGCTGAGAAAGGCAGACTCACCCTTAGTCTGGGTAGGCACAATCTAATCAGCTGTCAGGAAGGCTGGAATATAAGCAGGCAGAAAAATGTGAAAAGAGAGACTGGCCTAACCTCCCATGCTGGATGTTTCCTGCCCTGGAACATCAGACTCTAAGTTCTTCAGTTTGGGAACTCTGACTGGCTCTCCTTGCATGTTAGCCTGCAGACAGGCTATTGAAGACTTTGTGATTCTGTGAGTTAATACTTAATAAACTCCCATTTATACATATATCTATTCCACTAGTTCTGTCCCTCTAGGGAACCCTAATATAGCAGTATTATTTTGCTTATTCTACTTTTTCAGAAAGTCAAGAAACTTTTATATCCCATGATTTAGAGTATGCTGAATTTATTGCTTTGTTTTACTAATTGACTTTTTTTAAATGTATGGGTATGGGTATGAACAGGTGTATAATAACTATAGATTGAGCTCTTCAAAATCTGAATTCTGTTCAAACGGCCACAGATCTATATTATTAGATGACTTTCAAACTTTCATTCTTCTAAGTATCAAAAATAAAAATAGATTATAGCTATTCTTGGATATTTGGAGAATTTTCAGAAATTAAAGAAAGCTAGCTTTCTCTGCTATTTTCAAGCGGCATTTAGCCTTTTGTTTGTTTACAGATTAAGCTGAGAATATAACAAACTCAGTGGATCTTCTTCCCAGAAAAATGTTCTTAGGCATATACAAGAACAATTTTTACATACAATTTCAACTGCCTACAGAGTTCTCTGAAGCACATGTTTGTAATCGATAAATTAGTAAAATTAAGATAAAGGTGATTTTATCTATATATTCAAAGGGGCTTCTAACAAAGCAGAATTTCCAGCACTGTGCATTGCTTCAGTAAGTCCTTGGTGAGGGTGATTAAGTATACTTTGGAACCTGATTGAATGAAATGGTGCAAAAGGAATTCCAATCTCCAGATTGAAGTTTGACAAGATGACCTCAGAGAGTATGCTGTTATTTTATTATTGGATGTCAACAAAGTTAGTATATTTAAATTTAATAGACTTTCAGAACATGAAAGCAATTAAAACATCACTGCTGTACTACTATCTGCCGCTCTCTATTTTCTCATCACAAAGGCAATACTAGCATTTGATGTCCTCTCTCTTGATCCTTCTTAGGACTTTTGTTTCAAGATGGTGGGCTGACCATAGACAACTCTTTCTTACCATCCCTAAACCTATTAAATTGATAGTGAAGATAATAAGGAAGGGTAAAGTCCACAGCAATAATGACAATGAAATCAACAGACAAGAAAATCATACATTCCAGAAAATGAAAAAAGATAAAGAATGAAGCAGAAGTAACACTGAACTACAGACTGGAAAAATTGAAAAGGAAGATACAAAAGACAAAGTCAAGGATAAATTCAACCTGACCAAGCAGATGTTTGAGAGGCTTTTTCTCAGGGACCCAAGGTCAGCAGAGAGTAGATGTCTCCCAGGACTTGGTTGAACTATCTCCTGGTACCAGGCACTTAGCTGTGGACAAAAATCACAGGGCTCTTCTCCAAAGAAATTGCAGCATCTATCTCTGGTTAATCAGTGAAACTGAATAAACTATAGAGCACAGTTTTCCTTATGCCAGCATTGAGGTTTTTTAGTTTAATGGCTACTCCTGCCCACTAACCCTAAAATGAAGCCTGCTGAATTTTACACACACACAGTGCTTCCTATTTATTCCTTCTTAACTGTCGGTGTGAAACCAATATTCAACATAGACTGCAGCATATAGGCAACATGAAAAACATACAATAGATACTGATAATTTGTATGACATAATGATGAAAATTTGTTCAAAGTCAAATATGTTTTCTCAGAAAGAGTAAAGAAGATACAGTATCCACCAAATAGGAATGAAAGACTATGAAAAAAAAATCAAAGAAGAAGAAACAGCTTTTAGAAATTAAAAGAAAATGATTGGAAGACTAATTGAAAGATAAAAGTTAATATAAAAAATCTAGGATTTATAGAAAAATAGAACATACGAGATTTAAAAAACAGAATTCAAAAGGCCTAGTCAGAATCCATAACATCTGACTAAAAAGCAATCCCCAAAAAGGGTAAAAGGGAGCAAATTTTAAAATACAAGGCAAGTTTAACAGTTATTTTTAATTTAAAAAAAAAAAAAAAAAAAAAAAAAAAACAGTGTTCATACCTGAAGTTTCCTAGTGTTCAGGAATATGCTGAACAATGACAAAGTGCCTTCACAGGATTTTCACAAAGTACAGAATGGACTCAAATGAAATTGTGATTAACTCTATCCTGGAATTTTTCAGGGTCACCAAATAACATATAAATAGGCTGCTAGGTCCAATATGACTGAGAATTCAGGATTAGAAGAAAGAGAGATAAGTGATTCTAGAAAAAATGGAATAGCACAAACAAAACTCTGGCATAGACAAATGAAAACTGCCTGCTGCCCTATGGTAATCTTCCAAATCTGTAATAAGCACCAGCTCATCAGGACAGATGTAACAATCAGCTGGGACAGATACCAGCTCTTCACAACCAGTACAGCCATACCTGACTAAGTGTCATCCCTGTTGATGCTGATAGAGAAGGGCAAGTTATTTGGCTTAATTAAGGGAAACCAAAAAGAGTGAATACAAGAAGAAAAAAAAAAAAACAGATGAGGTAGATTTGCTGTTTTAAGGCATATGGTTTTATAGAGCAAGAAGACCAATTGCGCTATAAATGCCTGCCCTTTGTCCTTCAGAGTCTATCCTTTGTGTGTGTGTGTGTGTTTGTGTGTGTGTGTGTGTAGATCTGGAAGGGGAAGATGAATTAAATATAATATTTGATTATAAACTCAAGAAAAAGCTTAATATGTTTGTACTTCTGGGCAAAGGCTTCATTTTAAGGCAACAGACAGCTGATGGACATTTCAATGGAAGAGGTTTTGATGGTAAGGTCTCAGGGTTTCTTGGATATCAGAGGTGGCAAGAGAAGAGGTAAGGGTTATTAAGAGACAGGAGGTACTGAAAACAAAGATTCATCAAAAGCTCACCTTGAGTCAGGTACTATGCCCTAGGACATACAGATATGGATTATTGGAATGATAAGAAAAAAAAACTGACTTCCTAAGAGGGGTAAGTTTGGAGTGACAGGAGAAAAGGGGAAATATTAAACTATTCTTAGAAATAAGACTCAACTGTGCCAGGATCTGCAAATCTGAGTACTATAGGCTACAAGAAACCAAGAGTCTTTTTTACTTCTTATTCATCTGAGAGTTGGACAAATTAGGTTGGTTATTTCTAATGAATTAATTAAATGAGTGACTATGCAGATTATGTTTATTTTTAATTAGTAGTAAATTTACTATAGCCAACTTAATTTTCATACTTTGTCAAAAAATTTTGCTTAAAGTGTCTCTTTTTTTCTAATTTAAATTCATGCCAGGTGCGGTGGCTGATACCTGTAATCCCTTTGGAAAGCCGAGGCAGGAGGATCATTTAAGGTCAGAAGTTCAAGACCAGCCTGGCCAACATGGTGAAATCCCATCTCTATGAAAAATACAAAATTTAGCCGCGTGGCGAGCCAAGATAGTGCCACTGCACTCCAGTCTGAGTGACACAGTAAGTCTCAAAAAAAAAAAAAAAAAAATCTCTGCTCCATGTCTCTGCTTAAGTTTGCAAAATCTCAGTCATAGTGAATAAAACTCATTCCAATTCAGGAAATTTCATTTTCTGGCCGGGCTCAGTGGCTCACATCTGTAATCCCAGCCCTTTGGGAGCCTGAGGTGAAAGGCTCTCTTGAAGCCAGTAGTTGGAGACCAGCTGGGAAACAAAGAGGGATCCTGTCTCTCTCTAAAATGAAAATTAAGGTCAATCGCAGTGGCTCATGCCTGTAATCCCAGCTACTCAGGAGGCTGAGGCAGGAGAATCGCTTGAACCAAGGAGGCAGAGATTGCAGTGAGCTGAGATTGTGCCATTGTACTCCAGCCTGGCAACAGAGTGAGACTCTGTCAAAAAAAAAAAAAAAAAAAAATTCTAAATTAGCCTGGTGTGGTGATACAGACCTGTAGTTCCAGCTACGAAGGAAGCTGATGCAGGAGGTTCACTTGAGCCTAGAAATTTGAGGCCACTGCCCTTTAACTCAGGCAACAGAGAGAGACATGTCCCTGAAAGAGGAAGTAAATTCCATTTTCAGAAAACTGCCCATTAGAAGTCTCCAATTAATGAAGTGATAAATTGAGTTGTGCATAAAAAGTAACCATAAATTTTATATTTCTTATATAACAACATATTTATCTAACTTAGCAATGAGACTATTGATCTGTTCATAAATGAAATTTGAGACACAAGCAAGGTGAGTTGTTACATCTTAAATCAGTTATTATAAAATCAGGCTTTTGGTTGAACTTTGTTATTTAAAAGTAAAGAAATTTTAATAAAGAAGTAGCTGATCCTTCACACAGTATTTTCTAATGTCCTCATTACTGTCTTCTGCACAAGCCACTAGGGGGCAAGACAGTCTGTTAGACTGTATTAGAGCAGACCTAATTATATCCAACAGAGGGCAGTAATGTATACACTAGGGAGAGGAGTCAATTAGATTACATTTCAGCCATTCACATCTGCTATTTCCTTTGGGGATTATAAGAGGAAGGGAAGAGAGGAAGGCAGGAAGGACACAACCCTTTCAATAATTCATTGGCTGATTTTTCTGAAACTGTTAAGGGAATTTAATAAACTTTTTTTTCTAGATTTAAAGAGTTAATGAAGTGAAAATCTACAAGTTAGAAGATAAGTGTTAACAAAGAGAAATGAGAAAATGTGAAAATCATTTCCAATGAAAGGGAGCAAGTGTTAACAGCTTTATTTTTATGGGCAAACACAATATCATTTTACTTTTAAAGGATAAGTAGTGAATCAAAAGCATAAATATTTCTTTATTAGACAAAAAAACAGGAGCTGAACATCAGTTAAGTGTCAGACATTCAAAGTCACAATCAAGGGATTAGCAAGTTCTCATAAAATATCTTGAAGAAGAAACCTGGGTTAAGGGGAAGTCAATAATCAGAAAGCCCAGGTTTATTACTGACTACGGTATCTCAAGGCTGTGTGATAATTGGTAGGTTGTTCAGTCTGCACAGCCTTCAGTTGCCTCATACACAAAGTTACAGAACTTGTAACATAAATGCTTTCCTGATCTGGCTGGTCATAGAGGAAACCTCGCATTGCCATTCTCCCATACCTTCTGAATTGGCACTGACTCTCCAGAAATGAAACTCAGCAATATGTATACAAACATATATATATATATATATATATACACACATACATACATACATATAATACAATTTAAGATCATATCATATACACATGCAATTCTAGGTAATTCTGATGATCTATCATTATTGTAACTATTGGGATAAATAATGGTAAAGATTTCTTTTTTTCTCTTTAAAATTCTGAGTTTGTGACTATTTGTACATAGCACTACAACTAGTATTTTAGGATATAAAAATTTTTCCTCACCCAACACTAAACACATAGACACACATACACCAAAAACCTCATCACATTAAAAAAAATAGAACTTGACAGAGTTCAAGTTGTGCTATCCTAAAATGTGGCACCTTGACATATGGAATATTTTAAACTAAAGGAATTTGTGAAATAGATGTGCAGGAAGGTATCTCTGATCTCCTACTTCAGTTCTTCCCTGGAGAAGGTCATAGGCCATGAGAGAGGTGGCTTCTCAATACCTGGAGGAAAGGAACATCCGTACCTCCAAAGACACAGATCACAGGGACACCACGAGGAATCTGAACAAAAAGGCCTTTCTAAGTTTCCCCCAGTTTACTACCCTTAGCTCATACTCCTTCTTTCTTTCCTTCTTTCTTTCTTTCTCTCTCTTTCTCCTTCCTTCCTTGCCTTACATTTTTTTTTATAATTCTCTATTCTTCCTCAAATCTATTAAAAAACACTCTAGTTTAACTGTTTCCTTCAGTCTTCACTTCCTTATGAAGGCTCCTGTGTCATGTGAAAATAATATTAAATAAATGTGTATGCTTTTCTCTTGTTAATCTGTCTTTTGATACAAGGGCCCCAGCTAATGAACCTAGGATGGGTAGAAGGAAGAGGCGTTTTTTTTCCTCCCCAACAAATTAAAAATAAATCAATTTGGAGACAAAGTTTCTAAGAGCTCTATTGAAACATTGGTCTTTTAAAATTTTTCCTCAGAACTTTTTTTTTTACTGAATAGCTGTCATTATTAATTTTGATGTGATGTGGCTGCAACTGATTATGTGCATACTCACCTTGACATTATTATTGTTGTTATGTCTTGTATTAGTCCATTCTCATGCTGCTAATAAAGACGTATCTGAGACTGAGTAATTTATAAAGGAAAGAAGTTTAATTGACTCACAGTTCAGCACAGCTGGGGAAGCCTCAGGAAACTTACAAACATGGTGAAAGGGGAAGCAAACACATCCTTCTTCAAATGGCAGCAGCAAGAAGTGCTGAGCAAAGAGGGAAAATCACTTATAAAACCATCAGATCTCCTGAGAACTCACTCACTATCACGAAAACAGCATGAGGGTAACTGCCCTGTAATTAAATTACCTTCCACTGGGTTCCCTCCATGACATGTGGGGATTATGGGAACTAAAATTCAAGATGAGATTTGAGAGGGGATATAGGCAAACCATATCATAACTTGACTTTGTAGTGACTAATCACCTTGGGAATAACTTCATTACATAAATTCTGATTTCAGAGAAAGTTGAAGCATTTCTCTCTTGTGAACTATCATGGCATCAGTACAACTGAAATCTGCTTTAAGAAAAAGCCAGAAAGAAACAGATTTAGCTCAGGAGTAATTTATGAAAAAAAAAAAAAACAAAAAACAAAAAACAGAAATGAGTTCTGTAAATGACTGGTAAATCACTTTCTGTGTGAAAGCTTATCTTTTTCAGTCTTCCTCCAAGTAAAAGGGCTCACAAGTTTAACTTAGACATATCAAAGAAAATGTTCTTGTAAGTTACCTAAGTACCCAATTAAGTCCAGACAGAAGATGTAAAATGACTTCATTTTTGGTGAATACATTATATTTTTGGTACACAATTTGTTCACAAAGACATGCCAATCTTTGTGTTATATCACTTCTCTGGAAGCAGTATAAATTCTTGGGGGATTTTTAACATGGTAATTGACAAAGGAGATGAAATATCTCATTATGAATGGATGAATAATAACCTTAGAATCTGAGGTGATACTGAAGGACAATCAGAGGCAATCATATTCTCTGCTAATCTGCTGTTTTGGTCACCACATTATATTTTTAAATCAGACTCTAATAATTTTCCCTCAAGAAAATAAGAATTAATTATTTTAGTAATTTCTTGTGACATAGTACTTCCTATTTTTGTGGAAGAACAAAGAAGAATAATTCAGAGATCAGATGTTGCATAAATGAGGTTTTTGCAGTTATCACATTTTTCTAATTATTATTTATCTCTTCCCCCTTTCAGTTTCTCTTTCTCTCTAATAGTGTTACAGAGTAATCTTCCTTTAAGTTTGGACTAGCACTTAAAATATATATTTCTATTTCAAGATAACTCTAAAAATTACTCTCCTATAATGGCAGCAAAAATATAATTCTGCAACTGCAAAAAAGGATTTTCACATTTTATTTTAAAATTATAATTTAAAATAGTAAAACTTCTAAGAAGCTTTTTTGCCAGCTGTTTAGGTTCATTTTAAATACACATGCATTTTTTATTTTAGGAAACTGCAATGTTATATTCCATGTACTTTTCTGGAAACATTCTTCAAAAGTCAACTAGCTCTAAAAAGTTAAGTACTAAAGCAGTCCCAAATACACACAAAAAAGTTTGAATTAGTTGGCGTAAATAACACTCCTACATGACATCTAATTTATATTGTATCCTGCTACAACTGGAAATACAACTGAAATTTTTTAGAATCGTATAAGTGATTAAGAAAGTGGACATTTTATCACTGTCAAGTAAACTCAGGAATGTGTCCATTTTACACTAACTTGACAGCTCTAAATAATCTAATACAATATCCATTTAATTTTGCCATTAGGAAAATCAAGCCTGCAAGAAAAAAGTCCAATATTCAAAAGAGTATGTCATTGCCTGAATTATATGTGGCATATACCTTAACTTATGCTATGCTAATGACCAATTTCTCCAGAAAAACCTTTCATCATTCATTTCTAGGATTGTATGGTACACTACGCCAACTATAAAGTTCCTCTACCACAGAATCACACTCCAATTTAACACTCCATGGAACCCTATTCCAAATCATGAATCAAAAAAAGAGAATGGTAGTTCTCTGGCTTCTGGAAGTTATGTTATCTTACTTCCCTTCTGTCTCCTATCTTTTTTCTCTTTTCCCTAAACACTTGGAGAGAAAAATTCAGAAGCTCCTCTATGACAGAGAAAATACAAACACATTTGAATCTGTTGATGGAATAGATTCTCCTAATTCTTGACCAAGTCTGGAAGGTGAGCCAAAGCGATAGGAACAATGTATTACCATAGTTCTGGAAAAGCACTTTTCTGACTGTGTTGGCAGAAGAGACATAAGAACATTAAACACCTCTGTGTACTCTGCCTTGCTGTCTAAAAAGCCATCATTGATATGCTAATGTATTGTGCACAAATAAGCCGTTACATCATTTTATGTTTTCAATATAAGGAAACCGATATAACAAGATGAATTGAGAAAAAGTACAGTGTAGTGTCCCGATATCACATCTTTTCTACCTTTCCTTAATACAGTAGAATAATTTCATAATTTAAAAGTCCAGAAAGGCTTTTCAGATAGTGTGAGTCACCTATTTCCAGATAGTCTGGAACGTATCATCATAGAGAGAACTAAACTTGTGTCTTACCAGATATTAGAACATGGTGGTGGTGAAGTTCCTGAGCTCTGGAATCAGACTGCCAGGGCTGAATCCAAGCTCTTCCACATACAAACTGAGCAACATTGAGCAAGTTGCTTAATTATTCCAAGACTCAGTTTGCTTCTCTGTAAAATGGAAAGTAAGTAACTGAATCATAAAGTTATTGTGAGCTAAACTACTAAAGCACTAAGTGTAGTGCCTGGCCATCATTGTTCAATAAACATGTTTACTTGTATAATTTCACTTTGTTCCTCTCTCAAATACCTGCAATCAAAAGCAAGGGAAAATGCCTTAGTGTCTGGGTCAACCAAAATCAAATTGGATAATCAATTCTGAGCTGACTTTAAGTCATGGAATACTATGGCTTTGAGGCCAAAACACCATCAAATAGAGGAGACAGATGCTAAAAATGGCAGGGCCAGAGGAGCCAAGGGAGTATTGCCGAAAAGGGCAGTAACCACTTCCAAGGGAGTATTTTTAGCTCATCTTTCTTCAAGTACCAGCTATGTGACCATAAGCAAGTTGTTTAATCTTTGAGGCTCAACTTTCTCATATATGAAAAGAGGGAATAACACACGCATAACACCCTTATCCTAAAAATTAAGAGATCATTTATGGAAGATTAAAAACTATGAATGTTAAATTTGGAAAGAAAAAATTTTCTTCACTTTGGGAGATGAACAAAACAAAACCATCAAAAACCTCCATGTTCAGTCTGAACTCCCTCCTTCCCAGAAACTTCCCTGCTTCTACAGTGTTCTCTGCCCCCTGAGCTATGTTGGTTGCTCTTGCCTCTTTGTTATCTTAGTACGTGCTTTCCTTACCTGACTCATAATTAAGAATCCGTGGCCCATAGAAACAAAAGATTTGTTTTCATATTCCCAGCACCTAGCTAAGAGAAAAACACAGTGAATCATACTCAGCAAAGTAATTATTTAATAAATGATTGAATGCTTAAATGAAGGAATGTATTCTCTTGACATTAAAGATAGGACATATTATTTCTTGGGATAAGTGACAAAAAAAATTCCATACCGATATCTACCAAACAAGGTGCCTCTCCATGTATATCTTCAGTTGCATGATTCTTGGTATTGTCATAATTAGAAACACCATGCTAACGTTTCAGACTCAAGCACACATCTCTTTTGTTGAGTGGATAAGGACTGCAGCCTGCTGGTGCAGCTGAAGCTGCACAGCCATATGGAAAGAAAACTTGGAATCCTGTGGTAGAGCCAGAAAAGGGGCATTAGTTTTATGAATGTGGCACTCATACAACTGTTGGAACAAAACTGGCAGTGAATCAAACTCTGTGCTTGTCTTCCTTGGAAGAGTTTATGCATTACATTGGCTGCAACAAGAGACAGGCAAGGGCTTTTAGACACAAGCGGAAAAAAAGATAGACTGTCATTTAAAACACATTTCCAGACTTCTTTTCAAGTGAAAACCCAGCCACTTCTATGCCAACCATGCTTAAGCATTTCTGTACATGATTAGATCACTCTTATGTCATCTGGGCTACAGTCACATGTGAGCAGTAGGAGGTTATACTGTAGGGAATACTGCAAGCAGAGAACCAGTCTTTTCACTCATACATATTTGTGTGAAGAATTCTGGCTAATTCATAACCAATTATAAATTGAAGCTTTTAACAATTCCTGATTAAAGGTTTAAAACGTTATAATTCTTTGCCAATAAAATACAGGGTTTCACTGTTTCAGTAATCCATGCTTTGGAAATCATGGAAAAACTCCTACTTTATAGCTAGACAAACATAATATTTTAATCAGCTAAACTGAAAAAGCTTATGGAAAAAAGTCAGTACTCATGTGTATGAAATGCTTTATACACACACACACACACACACACACACACACACACACACACACAGAGAGACATATATATATATGTACAAGTATATATTCAAAATATTATTTCTCTGAAATAAAAAGAGATAGGTTTTATATTGAATAGTGCCTAAAAATTTCAAGCCCATTTTGGAAGAAAATAAAGGAATTTAAGATAGTCAAATGGAATGTAAGAAAATGAGTTGTAATTTTTCTTTAATACATGATAAATTATGGCTCTCCAAATTCTAGCTCTTCAACATTGACAATACTGATTCTGTATAAGCTATGAATTATTTAAGCGTACTTTTATTACCCAAAAAGACTTAGTAACCTCTCTAGCTAACTCATTCCTTCCTTCCAATTTAATTTAACAAATAGAACTCCATTGTATGATGTGTAAGAATCACAGAGTTATGGTTAAATTTAAAAAATCTATTTATGTTAAAAATCTAAAAATTGGTCAAAAATAAGCATGCCTATATACTCAACTGGTAGCCTTCACTCAACTCAAGACTTCTCAAGATGGGAGACTGCATCTTCAACATCTCATAATTCCCGTTACTTAGTACAGGCCTCTACACTTAGTAAAATCTCAAAAGACATTGGTCAAGAGCATGAAGGCTGATTACAAATTTTATTAAAATCAAATTTTTCTCTGCTTATATATGCTAAATTTTACTAAATAAAATTTTACTAAAATAAAAATTTTCTTATCTTACAAGGGCAGAAGCAACACCGGGAAAATGTTAAGTAACTTTCTCTATTCTTTCAATTTTCACTTTTAAATACTCCCACTGTAAGATTGAAATGTATGCCTGCAGTAAGCCTATCCTAAGTGAGCAGATAAACAATTTAAGTATGAAAAAGCTACATGAGATCATAGGTGCATAGATGAAGTGGAAGTAGACATGAAAGAAAGTTCCAAACACTCCAAGGAATAAAAAAAAAAGTAAATAGCAGAACTTAGTTTTACCACAAAATCAACCTTATACATTTATAAGGAATTTCCTAAGGGATTTTTAAAAATCACAATCAATAAAAAGATCTTTAAAAAAGAAAAAAGAAGTGAATCACTTTAATCCAATAAAAGCTTTTCTTTATTTTCTGAGATAGATTCCTTTTTCAGGCCCTCCAAGGCCAGGTCTCTATAGTCAGCATAAAATGAGGTTGAGCAATTATTTGTTGAAATTTAATTTAAACAGTGGTAGATCAGAATAATTTAGGTCAATTATGATCAAGGATTCATGTCAGTATGATAGCCTCCAGGATGTGAGTTAATGATCCCCTCCCTCAATGTGGTAGTGAAAAGAACACTCAGGAGGTCAGGAGAACTGCATGCTTTTTTTCAAATTCACCATTTAACTAGCAATCATTAATCTCTCTGGATCATAGTTTTATTTTCTGGTCACTACAGATAATTTTGCACAACCAAGTTATGATGATGAGCAATGAGACGCTACATGTAAACAATTTTGTAAAGATAATTTTGTAAGTATAATAATGAATCCCTTATGAAAACTCACTCCCTAACCAACATTGTATTGGCACGAATTAGTTTTAGTAAGACATTGTAATAGGTATAGCTAAAAAGCAAAGTCATTTGATGGCAAAATATAAAAGCAAATGTGTTAGAAAAAATATGATGCAGTGAACACGCATTAAAGCACTTTTTGAAAATGTGGTCTTTGGAAAAATTATTTTCTCAGCAGCATTCAGATTGTTTTAGAGCATATCGATACATATATGATGTAACATTATTAATGAATAATGTGTGCAATTTTTTTCTTCATCCACAGTGAGTGACCTTATTTTTCAATGAAAAGAAAATTAGAGTTGTTTACAATTTACTAATACTAAAATTCTGTAAAACCAACCTTTTAGCACAGTAAGTTCAAATTTGTACCCCATAAACATGCTCTTTTAAAAGTTGAAAATGTCATTAAGATTTTTGTGTGCAGTTAGTACTTAGAAATGCATAATTTTGCTTTTGTTATCATTAGGGCTAATAATAGTTTACACTCTAAGCCATGCAAATATTGGTAGTAATATCAGAACTTGCTTGGAAATTTTGAATATATGTGAAACTTAACCTAAATAAAACTAGAGGAGATAAATCCACGTAAACCAAAGCCCCAAACCCTGTGAATTTTCCCTGACTTTTCGCATCATTTTAAATCATCTATGCAGGCATGTAACTTAAACAACAACTAAAACGTTATAGATTTGAAGAAATTAAAGCAGGATTTTTATTAGGCACTTTACTGAGAGCTACAGTGTTTTCCTTTCATCCTCGTTGTTTACCACTAATGTTCTTTGTGTTTGCTTTAGGTGAGGGATCTATTAAATTTTTCTTTAGATTCAATCATTGAACATAGTAATGAAATGGGAATGCATGAAAAATGAGTTTGACGTTGTACAGACATAGTGAACATATCTTTTTATAACAGAGTTACAGGAATGTGTTTGGATAGTAAATGTCATTTCATAAGATTAAGATGAAAGCTATATTCTATTTGGCCTTTTAAATGTGATAAGACTTTTGGTTTCTTTTTCCCTCCTGTGTTGGCATAGCCAAAGAAAATAACTGTGACTTCACTGAAATAATTAATAATACTATCTTCAGAGTGGGGTTCTGGTACAAAAATACAAGCTAATATTAAAGATTGACAATTTTCATTAGCAATTCAATATAGATGTGTTGCTGCTTAGAAAAACCCAAGTTTAAATATTAAAATATGCATATTATTCTATATCATTCAACCTAGGATTTCAGAATTCTACTTTAAAAATAAATAAATAGGCTGAGTGCGGTGGCTTATGCCTGTAATCCAGAATTTTGGGAGGCAGAGATGGGTGGATCACGAGGTCAGGAGATTGAAACCATCTTGGCCATGGTGAAACCCCGTCTCTACTAAAATTAAAAAAAATTAGTCAGGCTTGGTGGCGAATGCCTATAGTCCCAGCCACTCAGGAGGCTGAGGCAGGGGAATAGCTTGAACCTGGGAGACGAGGTTGAAGTGACCTGAGATAGCACCAATGCACTGCAGCCTAGGGACAGAGCAAGACTCCATCTCAAAAGTGGAAGGGGGAAGGAAGGAAGGAAGGAAGGAAGGAAGGAAGGAAGGAAGGAAGGAAGGAGGGAGGGAGGGAGGGAGGGAGGGAGGGAGGGAAGGAAGGAAGGAAGGAAGGAGGGAAGGAGGGAAGGAGGGAAGGAGGGAAGGAGGGAAGGAGGGAAGGAAGGAAGGAAGGAAGGAGGGAAGGAGGGAAGGAGGGAAGGAGGGAAGGAAGGAAGGAGGGAAGGAGGGAAGAAAGGAAGGAGGGAAGGAGGGAGGGAGGGAGGGAAGGAGGGAAGAAAGGAAGGAGGGAAGGAGGGAAGGAAATTTTGGGAATCTGTTATGAAACTGGGAAAAGACAGGGATCCTATACGTCAGCAATTTAATTTTACTCAGAAATTTTTCTGACTGTTAGCATTGAGAATCTGTATCTGCTAGATCATAAAGTTTAATGCTCTTTAGTTGCTCTCGAGTATACAGAAACCTAAACTTAACGTAATTTTTTCCCAAAACTGTTTTGAATGTACTTAGGAAATGTATTTTCAAATAATGGGTCGAGTGCAGTCACTCATGCCTGTAATCCCAGCACTTTGGGAGGCCAAGGTGAGCGGATCACTTGAGGTCAGGAGTTTGCGACCAGTCTGGCCCAGCACATGGTGAAAACCCATCTCTACTAAAAATATAAAAATTAGCTGGGTGTGGTGATGGGTGTCTGTAATCCCAGCTACTCAGGAGGCTAAGGCAGAAGAATTGCTTGAACTCGGGAGGTGGAGGTTGCAGTGAGCCACAATTGTGCCACTGCACACGACCCTGGGCAACAGAGCAAGACTCCATTTCAAAATATAAATAAATAACTATTAATAATTTTATAAGAATCTAATAAAAAGAAAATTGATATTTCTATCATCCTTTAAAAAAAAAAACACATGAAACTATGGTTATACACCTCATAACAACATTTCAGTCCACAATGGACCACATATATAAGTGTGATCCATAAGATCCTAATACTGTAAGAATATTCTTACTGTACCTTTTCTACATTTAGATATGTTTAGATATATAAATAGGAGTAGTAGGCTAGACCACTTTGCCTAGGTATATAGTAGGCTATTCAGTCTGAGTTTGTGTAAGCGCATTCCGTGATGTTCAAACAATGTCAAATTGCCTAAAGACACATAACACAAAATGTATCCCCATTGTTAAGTAAGGAATGACTGGGTTTGAAATTTAATTTTTTCTCTTCTCAGAATGAAAAATGTATTCCCTGGCAACTACGAATATCTCTCGAATATCTCTGGCATACGCATATTCAGTTCCATACCTCTTTACAATGTAGAATAATTGTTTTCAATGTTTTTTGAACAGTATTTCTAAATATCAGAAGTAAAATTCTGTAAGAAAAATTTAGGGTTGTGAACCGGTCATACTAGGTAACAACTAGAGTCACGGACAGCTAAAAATCAAGGTTGTGGCCAAAGAATAAGTAGAGACTTGAGATCAAAGTGCAGACAAGTAAAGGAAGGAATGGAGAGGCAAGAAATCCCACAGAGCCTACCAAAAAGAGAGAAAATGGCTTATGATCCCCATTTCTCAACTTTCTTCTTCCTTCCTTTCCCAAATTGCAGCAGCATACAACTAGACATTCAATAAGACAAAATCTAAGAGTAATCTAGAGTAATGTCTACAGGGTATTCTACCAAATGAAGACACTGTAATATATTCAAATTGTTTTCTATTGTTTGACATTTGCATTTTATACAAACCTTTGAATGTATCACTGAGTATGTCTATAGGAATAATTAATATAAGTAAACTAGATGAATTATCAAAAATAAAAATTTTAAGACTTTTAACTCAAATTATTGCCAGGAAGATTGCACTAATACCTCTACTAGTAGCATATAAGCTACACACTGCCTTGAAATCTAGCCAACTTTAGCCGTCAAAATAAAATATATCTATATTTTCTACTTTTAGAAACAAAACTGACTTTCACTTCCAAAATGCTAGTGGTTTATTATTTTCCCTGAGTGTAAAATATATCTGCTTCTGTAAAAAAAAATTAATCACATTCTTGCAAGGAATAACAAAATATCCAAAGTATATCAACTCAAAGATATATGTGATTATCATTGTGGTGAATCTTCTTCAAAACTTTATGTAAAACATTATCTATCAGTCATCTATCCTAATATGCATACACAAAAATTCTGTCTGATCCTGCTATAATGCTACTTTATAACAAAATTTTCATTCAACAAGGAGCACATATATTTTTTCATGCCACTAAATACACACACACACACACACACACCATATTTTAATGTGTAAAATAATCTCTGCTTTATATATCTCTACACTTAATCAGTTATCTGCTATGGGAAATCTAGATAATTTTCAATGTTTCTCAATTATAAACAGTGCTCTCATGAATGAATACCTTTTTGTTTACATTTCACATGCTTTTTACAGATTGCTGATGTGGTCTGGCTCTGTCCCCACCCAAATCTCACATCAAATTATAATCCTCAGTGTTGGAGGAGGGCCTGGTAGGAGGTGGCTGAATCATGGGGTGAATTTCCCCTTGCTGTTCTTATGATAGTGATTTCTCATGAGATCTGGGTTTTTTTAAGTGTGTAGCACCCCCCTCTTTTCTCTCTGACTCTTGCAGGCCATGTGAAGATGTGCTTGCTTCCCTTTCACCTTCTGCCATGATTGTAAGCTTCCTGAGGCACTCCAGAAGCAGAAGCCTGTACAGGCCATAGAACTGTGAGCCAATTAAACTTCTTCTCTTTATAAATTACCCAGTGTCAGGTAGTTCTTTAGAGCAGTGTGAGAATGAACTAATACAGACAATCAGTACTGGGGAAGTGGAATATTGTTATAAAGATACCTGGCAATGTGGAAGCAACTTTGGAACTGGTTAATGGGCAGAGGTTGGAGGGCTCAGAAAAAGACCGGAAGATGAGGGAAAGTTTGGAACTTCCTAAAGACTTGTTAAATTGTTGTGACCAGAATGCTGATAATGATATAGACAGAGACAGCTGGCTGAGTATGTCTCACATGGAGATGAGGAACTTATTCACAAATAGAGTAAAGGTCATTCCTGATATGCTTTAGTAAAGAGACTGGCAGCATTGTGCCCATGCTCTAGTGATTTGTAGAACTTTGAACTTGAGAGAGATGATTTAGGGTATCAAATAGAAGAAATTTCTAAACAACAAATGCTTAGAAAGACGTGGCAAGGCGCTTCATTTAAAGGATGCTCCATGATCTCTTCTTCCATTTCCAAGGTTTGAACAATGTTTCCTGACAGTACTTACTGAGAAAAGAAGCCACATTTTACTGAGATTTAAAATGTGTGTTGGAACTTAGCCTTTAAAGAAATAAACAGGACCATGCCTGCTTTACATTATAAATTTCGTTTTAGCACTGTGTAGGCAGGATGAGAATTCTGATATAAGTTTTTGTAACATTAAACTACAGAACTACAAAAAAACAACAATTACAATAAATATTTTTGGCTTTAGAAATCTGAAACCCCAAGTATAAAAGCAGTTTGTTACCAGTTATAAGGCTCCTATAGTAAGGCATGAATAAGAATTATTTAAAAAGGGGAGTGAAGGCACAAAATGTATTCGTGATAGACTTTTTGAAGGAAATATTCAAGAGATAAGAAAACAATTCCCTTTTTCCCTTGACAAATGCAGGACATCTGGTCACTTTAATGAAGCATATGGGTACTAAACATTAGCTGAGCGTTCCTTCTGTTCTTACAGAAACTCTAGAACTCAAGAGACTACAATTTCTTATTTTAAAACAAATATGAAAAAGTAATTTATTTGTGTTATAAATTCTATGGTATATTGAAGGTATAAATCTGACTTTTAGGGCAAGTCTACCATATTTAATATGTCTGGAGTTTACATTTTATGAAGACTAGTAGCCCAAGTTATTGTGGTATGAATCCCCAATAGGCATAAATATTAGAGCATCTGAAAACAAAGGAATTTAATTCATTTTATTTAAAGATAAGCAGAGTTTTATGGAGTAAGTAATCAGAGACAAAGAATACAATTGAGCAAGCTAAGGAGTTAGCCATTTAAATCTTAAAATTAAACCTGAAGTCAAGCAATCAATCTTTGGTATAATGTATAATCAAATGATGACTATGTAATTAAAGCAATAAAAAAACCACTTATTAGTCAACCTCTTGAAAAGACACATCGGGAGAATCAATAGAGGCTTTGGGACTGTTTAGAATTCCTTCAGTTCTCCTCTTCAGTTCCTCTTGACTAGTGAGCCGAAAGGTGCCTTGGGAGAGAGTTCAAGACAAAGAAATAACTAAAAGTGTCATTTTGTTCAAGAAAGCTATCTCTGTCTCATTTACAAAATGCCACTACTTTTAAAAAAACAAATTAACCTCGTTCATTGGTTGTATGGTTTTTTGTTTTGTTTACAAAGACCTTGAATTATAAATAGTGGCCTAATTTTAAATTGTCACAGTTGAGATGTCCAGCTAGCTCAGGTAAACAAAGTACTATCTCAGGATAACCAAAGCAAAAACCAAATGCTGGTTTGCCAAAGGGATTAAAAAAAAAAATCATTCAGTGGGCCTCTCTCTCAGATGCTAACTTTAGTGGAAAGATTCTCTCTCCTCTCCTCTTTTCCCCACTACTTTCCCCTTCTGCCTTCTCCCTACTTCCCCTCCTATCTCTTTCTCCTCCCTCCTCTCTCTTTCTTCTCCCTCTTTTCCTCTTTTCCTCCCTTCTCTCTTTCTTTCTCTATTTTAATTCCAATTTACGTATGTTGATAAAGAATAGAGAAAGGGCATAGTGTTTCCCACTGTCAGTTTATGCTTGCCCCCTCTAATAGAACTAGCACACAGAATTCTATACCAAGAGACTGGCAGTCCCTGCATGAGCTGTTTTGTGTGAGCTGTTTTAAAATGTGAGCATAGAGAGAAAAATTCCATTTCTATGAAGCAGTTCAGCCTTAGAATAAGCCTCAGGAATGCACACACATGCACACGTACACACACACACACATATTTTGGGGAACAAAATTTTAATCTAGTCAATAAAAATGCTAAGTCAGGAAATACATTCTTATGAATGAAAATTATAGTTTCATGAAAAACATACTTTTCAAAACATATATTGCGTAGTCTTTGGTATTTGTGATAATGGGAAGAAATTTATATGAAATTTGACATCTCTGAGTGGAATATCAACTCTTCCTCCTATCTTTTTGTCTCCAAACTCCTTTGTCACCACTAGAAATAATTTCTTTAAGTAATAAAAAATTGGCCTTTAAAACATGGGAGTGAAAGGATTTTTTCCAAAAATAATTTAGTGGTATTATTTTACTTTACATAAATAATTGATTATGCATAATAAAAATAAGAATCGCATTGCTTTTCCTGTACCTGTCTTTCCATTTTAAATTTCCTTAATTTTAGTAAATCTAAACTTACATGGTTATATATGCAGTATCAAACTAGGCCATAGCAAGCCACCTACCCTCTGCCACTACCCATTTTTCCAATACATGCAAGACATATGAACTTAGTGATAGAGTTCTTCAAAAATATTCATAGAAAAATTACATATTATCTGTATATATGTAACTTTCTCCCCCATAGTGCTAAAACCTTAAAAATATAGAAAACACTTTAATAAAAATTCAAATAAAATAATTTAAAATCATGACATATTAACTTTTTTTTTAATGTTTACTTCTGTCAAACATGACTTCCACCCCAAGTTAATTTAATACACTGCCCATGTTGATATCAGTTTTGCTTTATCAGGTATTTTTTTAAATTCTGTACAGATCTCTAGGTGTTGGTAAAATGCTAGACCTAGTTTACTACGGTAGAAGAAATATTAGGCATGTGTCTTTTATCTCTGGACTCCAGCTAGAAGAGTAAGAGCTAATTAGAAAAATACACATGTAAAAATACTTATTTGGATTGGACTAAATTAAAGACCAGGACTGAGCTAACTGGTATCTAAAGGGATTGTATGCACCACCTCTGTCTTGTTAGCACTGGGTTCTCATCAGTAGTTCACCACCTAATAGCCTCACCTCTTTGAGCAGACTCCTGAGGTGTACCCAGGTACTGCTGTCAATGCTGGTATTCCAAGCCTTAGGAGGCTCAGGGTTATTTCCAGGCCAAGTTTCAAGCTGCAGCAAAGTTACAAATCACGTGCCTAAGCTCTACACTCTAAAATGAGGTTCATCGTTTGCTGAATAAATGTGAACCTGAAAGAGTCAGTCCTTCATGACAGAACCCAAGTAGCTAACTAGGCCTAAATTTAAAATAGAGCCAAGTGACCACTCACCGAGTAGAGGTTACACATATTCTCTGAGTTCCCCAAAAACCCTAGAAAACTGTACCTTTTTAACTTTGAGACTTTTTAATGCTTACCTGAACCAACCAACCAATCAATCACAGCTCAACTGCCTCAACCAATCAGATCTCAGCATATTGACCAATCAGAACTAAACAAGTGTCAATCTTTCATTTGCATAAACAGATCTGATTGGGAACCTGGGTGGAAACTTTTGCTATAAAATCTGAACACTCTCTTTGTTCTCTAGAAAGCACCTTCGTTTTACATGGAGGACTGTGGTCTTCCTAATTTGCAAACTGCTCACCAGAATAAAATCTTTCCTCCAAGTTCTTTTTCAGAGAAATTTTGTCCACATCTTTATTTAACCTACTTTACAAGGCAATTGTGAGAAAAAATAATAATTTTGTTAATAGCTCCAAATTCTTTAGAGATAAGTAGCACATGGGTAGAGGTTATAATAATAATTGCATCTAAGTACTTGCTTCTTAATACTAACAATGTATGTCAAAATATTTCTCCAAAATGAAGTTAAAAATGCTTGGAAAACTGAAACCTCATGGTGTGGAGGTTACCAAAGCAGAAACATTGCTACTAAATATGTTACAAGTTTCAATACATATTTTAAACCTTTATTTTCCTGACTGTAAAATTTTTATCACGATGTTCCTCATTCCACCTTTTATGGAGAATTTGTTAGGAATAAGTTATGTAAGTGTGTAAAAACACTTTAAGCAAACTAAGAAAATAACTGTCATATAAAATATAAGAACCATCTTAACTGACAATGCAGACCAAGTTTTTATGCATAGTTTTTGTAAAGTTGGTAGAATTTTTGTACCATTAAATTGATGCACTGGTCCCTGGTTCCATCTATAAAACCATTTCTTTTTCATCAAGACAGAGTGTTATTAATGGTCTGATCATTTAAGGATTGAGTTTTAAGATGAATCCTAATATTGCCTCTCTAAGGAAAGCATTTATCTATTTTCTTTATAATTATTTATTTAAGAAAATAAAGACTGCAGTGTCTACCTCTCCTAATTACTGTTGTGTAAATTGATAAAATTAGTTAAGCCTGAAATACAATGTTCCTTAAGTCACAATAGATGCTGACTGATTCTAGACAACAAACAAATTGTCTGCAAAAGAAATACATTATCTGTACCCTTAGTATGGTTACTAAGGGTATATACATAATATTATAAACAAATATATATATAAGGATTCATTGCTGAAAGATGATCATTTAAAGATTCTGGTGTTACAAAAGCATGCTTTAAATACATGAGAGTAGTCTGAACTTTTATTTAGCATACATGAGATGGGAATTTCATTTTAATATTGGCAGTGAATATATGAAGGTTAAAAGTAAGATAATAATGCAAATTAAAGTATCTCTTAGATTCATTTTATGTGTCACCATTTCACATTTCCAGCTTTTGGTCATTAATAAGTTTGGTAAGAACATTTAATATAGGTTGGTATATCTATCTTCAGAACAATGCAAACAGGAAAACAACTGTTCCCTGAGGAACGGTTCAAGGTAGTGCCTGATATAGTCCAACATGATCAGTCACCACACTGCATTTTGAGTCCTCAAGGACAATTAAATGTTGCTGTAAGAAAAGAGTAAGCAAAGCAAGTAGCATCTGTTTTAACAGAGAATATGAAATATTAAAATAAAAGGTTATTGATACGATTTGGCTGTATGTCCCCTCCCAATTCTCATGTTGAATTGCAATCCCTTCGTGTCAAGGGAGGGACCTGGTGGGAGGTGACTGGATCATAGGGGTAGATTTCCTCCATGCTGTTCTCATGATAGTGGGTTCTGATAAAATCTGATGGTTTAAAAGTGTGGCACCTCCCCCCTCACTCTTTCTCTCTCCTGCTGCCATGTAAGATGTGCCTTGCTTTCCCTTCATTTCCACTATGAGGCCTCCCCAGGCATGTGGAACTGTGAGTCAATTAAACCTCTTTCTTTTACAAATTACCCAGTCTCAGGTAGTTCTTTATAGCAGTGTTAAAACAGACTAATAGTTATTGAGGTATAATTGAAGAACAATAGACCTCACGTAATTTAGAGTATATAATTGGATGATAAGTTTTGGCATATGTATTCACCCATGAAGCTACTGCCATGCCAATATAACAAATATTTCTGTCACACCCCCCGCCAAGTGTCCTCTTGCCCTTTGTAGCCCCTTCCTTCTGCTCCTACCTGCTGTCTCTCACCAGGTAACCAATAATTTACTTGCTGTTATTGATGATTAATTTGAAATTCATTGAATTATATAGACATTCAGTAATATACCCTGTTTTATTGCCTGCATCTTTCACTCAAAATAGTGACTTTGACATTCATCAATGTTATTGAGTGTATTAATAGTTTGCTCATTTTTATTACTGAGTAAAATGTACTCCATTGTATGGATACACCACAATCTGTTTATTCATTCCCATGTCAAACATTTAGGTTGTTTTCATTTTGTAGCTATTACAAATAAAGATGCTATAAGCATCCACATGCAATCCTCATGCAAACATGTATTTCATTTTGGTTTGGCAAATACCTAAGAATGAAATGGCTGTGTCATGTGGCAGGTGGAAATTTAACACTTTATTTAAAGTGATTTATCATTTTGTATTTTCACCAGAGGTGTATTAAAGTTGCAATTTCTCCAAAACTATTTTGCATAGTCAACTGTTTTTAGATAATCTAATTTAGCAGCAGTTAAAATCTCTGTTCAACATTTTCAGCCATTTAGCTTTTGCTTTTTGATAAGTTTCTTGGAGTCCCTCTGGTGCATATGTAGTTCAGTGGCAGTTTATATGACAATTTAGGGATTCTCTGCTTTTGAATTCATCCTTTTAAGAATGGTCTCCTCAGTTCTCCACCACTCTGAAAGCCTCAAACTGTATCCTCTAATACCAAAAGCTAGTAAGACTATGGCTATCTGCTTAAGTTCTGCCCACCACACGCCAGAGACTAACCCTTAAGCAAAAATAAACATAGATGTCAGCCAGGTTTCAAGGATTGAATTTCAACCAAAAATCTTCCCCCATTACTTATAATACATAAATATTCATTTAAAATCATTCTATTTGATGATGAGGCCCCAAATCTTTAGTTAGTGATATGATTTGGCTCTGTGTCCCCACCCAATTCTTATCTTGCTCCTCCCACATGTTGTTGGAGAGATCTGGTGAGATATGATTGAATTATGGGAATGGGTCTTTCTTGTGCTATTCTTGTGATACTGAATGGGCCTCATAAGATCTGATGGTTTTAAAAACAAGAGTTGCCCTGTGCAAGCTGTCTCTCTCTCTTTGCCTGCCACCATCCATATAAGATGTGATCTGCTCCTCCTTGCCCTCCACCATGATTGTGAGGCTTCCCCAGCCACATGAAACTGTAGTCCAATTAAACCTCTTTCTTTTGTAAATTTCTCAGTCTCAGGTGTGTCTTTTCAGCAACTTGAAAATGAACTAGTAAGGTAAATTGGTACCAATAGAGTGGGATGCTGCTAAAAAGATACCTGAAAACATGGAAGCCCCTTTGGAACCGAATAACAGGCAGAGGTTGGAACAGTTTGGAGGGTTCAGTAGAAGGCAGGAAAATGTGGGAAAGTTTGGAACTTCCTGGAGACTTGTTAAATGGCTTTGACCAAAATGCTGATAATGATATGAACAGGGTCCACACTGAGGTGGTCTCAGATTGAAATGAGGAATTTCTTGGAAACTGGATCAAAGGTGACTCGTTATGTTTTAGCAAAAAGGCTGGCAGGATTTTGCCACTGACCTAGAGATTTGTGGAACTTTGAACTTGAGAGAGTTGATTTAGGGTATCTGGCAGAAGAAATTCCTAAACAGCAAAGCATTCAAGATGTGACTTGGGTGCTATTAAAGTCATTTAGTTTAATAAGGGAAGCAGAGCATAAAAGTTCAAAAAATTTGCAGTCTGACAATGTGATAGAAAATAAAACCTCATTTTCTGAGGAGAAATGCAAGTCAGCTGCAGAAATTTGCATAAGTTATGAGGAACTGAAAGTTAATCACCAAAACAATAAGGAAAATATCTCCAGGACACATCAGAGGTCTTCTCGGCAGGCCCTCCCATCACAGGCCTCAAGGCCTAGAGGAAAAAGTGGTTTTGTGGGCTGGGCACAGGGCCCCCATGCTGTGTGCAGTTTAGAGACTTGGTGTCCTGCGTCCCAGCTGCTCCAGCCATAACTAAAAGGAATCAAGGTACAGCTCAGACTGTGGCTTCAGAGGATGCAAGCCCCAAGCTTTAGCAGCTTCCACGTGGTGTTGACTCTACAGATACACAAAAGTCAAGAATTGAGGTTTGGAAACCTCTGCCTATATTTCAGAGGATGTATGGAAACAGCTGGTTGTCCAGGCAGAAGTTTGCTGCAGGAGCAGGGCACCAGGAAGAGCCTCTGCTAGGACGGTGTGGAAGGGAAATATGGGGTCAAAGCCCCCACACAGAGTCCCTGTTGGGGCACCTTCTAGTGGAGTTGTGAGAAGAGGGCCACCATCCTTCCAACCCCAGAATGCTAGATCAACCAACAGCTTGTACCCTGTGCCTGAAAAAGCCACAGACACTCAATGCAAGCCCATGAAAGCAGCTGGGAGGGAGGCTGTACCCTGCAGAGTCACAGCAGTTGAGCTGCCCAAGACCATGGGAACCCACCTATTGCATCAGCATTACCCAGGTGTGAAACATGGAGTCAAATGAGGTCATTCTGGAGCTTTAGGACTTGACTGCCGGCCAGGCACAGTGGCTCATATGTGTAATCCCAGCACCTTCTGAGGCTCAGGTGACTGGATCGTCTGAAGTCAGGAGTTCAAGACCAGCCCAGCCAACATAAAGAAACCCCATCTCTACCAAAAATACAAAAATTAGCCAGGCATGGTGACAGGTGCCTGTAATCCCAGCTACTAGTGGGGCTGAGGCAGGATGATCACTCAAACCTGGGAAGCAGAGGTTGCAGTGAGCTGAGATCATACCACTGCACTTTAGCCTGGGCAACAGAGTGAGATTTTGTGTCAAAAAAAAAAAAAAAAGACTTGACTGCTCTGCTGGATTTTGGACTTGCATGGGGCCTGTCACCCCTTTATTTTGGTCAATTTCTCCCATTTGTAATGGCTGTATTTATCCAATTCCTGTACCCCCATTGTATCTAGGAAGTAACTGATTTGCTTTTGATTTCACAGTTTCATAGGCAGAAGGGACTTGCCTTGCCTTAGATGAGACTTTGGATTTGGACTTTTGGGTTAATGCAGAAATGAGTTGAAACTTTGGGAGACTGTTGGGAAAGCAGGATTGGTTGTGAAATGTGAAGATAAGAGATTTGGGAGGGGCCAGGGGTGAAATGTTGTTGTTTGGCTCTGTGTCCCCATCCAAGTCTCACTTTGTAGCTCCCATAATTTCCATGTGTTATGGGAGGAGCCCAGTGGGAGAAGACTGAATTATGGGGGGCTGATCTTTCCTGTGCTGTTCTCTTGATAGTGAATGGGTCTCATGAGATCTGATGGTTTTAAAAATGGGAGTTGCCCTGCACAAGCTCTTTGCCTGCAGCCATCCATGTAAGATATGACTTGCTCCTCCTTGCCTTCCACCATTATTGCAAGGCATCCCCAGCCATGTGAAACTGTAAGTCCAATTAAACCTCTTTCTTTCGTAAATTGCCCAGTCTCAGGGATGTCTTTATCAGCAGTGTGAAAACAAACTAATACAGGTAGCATCTTTTTTTTTCCCCTTTCCACGTTTGATACATTTTACATAGAGTGGATTTATTTTTCTCATCATCTATTACCTTCTTTATCTACAATAGAATAGCTTAAGTATGTACCATTTTATTATATTTGTTCATATAAAAGTCACTAATAAGTAATTACTCACCAGGATGAAAAGCCTGTTCACTCTAAGTTGCATGTAAAATTGTTAACTTGCTTGTATTTTACTAGATGGCTCAATTTCAAATTTCACCCTCAACCTACAGTTTAATTTTTAAAAATATTTTAATATTAATAAAACAAAATAGTTTTGATCTTATTCTTTCTAAAAGGTAGTTCTTTTGACACCTATATATGATTTAAGGTTTTTTGTTAAGATATTTATGCTTAAGCAACAGGTAACGTTCTGTAATTAAAAAGTAAAGTTTTAGTAAAACTGTTATAGGTCCACACACAAAAAAATTAGGTAGTAAAATTTTAAAGATAACATTTTCTATGTATTTCTTCAAATCATAGCTTAACTGCCCTCAAAAAAATTTTTTTCTGCCCCATTTCCTAATATTGTTTAAAGAGATGCTATTAGAAAACAAGAAAGAAAATTCTAGTTAAGAGACCATAACTGGTGACTGTTATGAATCTGGCTTTCTCTTTGGAAAAATAACTCCCGTGCCAATTACATCCTGGAATTTCCAGTGTTTTTGTAAGGCCAAGTGGTCAAGTTGGCTCAGATGAATGCTGTAGCCAAATTCATAGGAAAATGTGTCATACAAGCCTTCCAAGTGCATATCAGAAGTCATAACATGAGGTTGGGCTACACGTCGGCAAAGAATTTTCTCCAGGACTCAGGAAACACGTGTGTTGCTTTTTGGGCAGTTGGTAAAGAAATAGCTCAGGAATCCATGATATGAATAATCACCCAATGCCTTCTTTACACCTAGAAGCAGCCCATACATGTCTCCATATTTTAGAGTAATCACAAATTTTACTGCTTTATTTAGTTTCTAAAATACTAAAATTGATCAATGATTGCATCTCAGATCTGTTTTTTAGTATTAGGAAATAATAAAGTCACATTTTCCTGCTCCCTTAATTTTCAGTGATTTGCAGATTTATCAAAAAGAAGTTGAAAATTGAAAACACTTTTGCAGTTTAGTCCCCAACAAAAGTCGCTAAAATGCTCATAAATCAACATGTATTTCTTGACCACCCATTATGGGCAAGGCACTGTTCCCAGGGCTTACAGAGTCAGACATACAAAAATTTAAGTGTAAGACAATGGAATAAGTGCCAATTTAGAAGCAAAAACCAACAAAGAGAAGGAAAGAATTTACTCTTGAAGGTATCACAGAGGAAAGGTACATTTGATAAGAATTTGAAGGATGAATAGGAGTTTGCCTATACACAGGTTCAGAGAGGGCACTTGCTACATTCAGAGAGGACAGCAGTAACCAGGTGATGAGAGAGTAAGGGAAAGTGGCCCACAATGAAGCTATGGCAAAAAACAACAGGAGCTGCATCAGGTAGAATTACCTGTAGCTTAGAAAGGAACATAGTCACATTGGGATTTTAGATTCATTATCCATGTCATTTTTTTGAGGATAGCTTTGAGGAAGACAATATTGGCGGTAAAGAGACTTACTAGGGATTTTAATACTCTGGGCAAAATGCATAAAAATCTAAACCAGGACACAAAGGAAGTCACCAAAGAAGGTTCCTTTTGGAGGGAAGGAGGGAGAGAGAGAGAAAGGAAGATAGGAAAAAGGGAAGAGAGATCAAATCCTACCTTCTCATTCCTCAGATAAGGAAACTGAGGCTCTGAGAGATAAAAGTGGCCTTACCTGGTTTACTGAAGTAACATGTTAAAGTCAACTGGGCCAGAGTGGTTTTCATCTTATGCGGGAAAGGAGAGTCTGACTTACAGCATTAATACGGAACTTATAATAGCATCTGCAAAAATTTACTGTCTTTGCTGACTTATTTAAAATAGTAATTTTAACCTCAAGAAAAGCATGTGTTACTGATTGGAATGTAATGTTACTGGCAATGTCTTTGTACACATTTTCCAAGGCTTCATGAAGTTGGCTTAAACTTTTCTTGCCTTAGACCAAAGCTCAATGTTTGCTAAAATTCTGTTTTACCACAATGTGAGATTCTTCTTCTTAAATATCTATGTGTCTGTATATATCTTGATTATTTTTAAACTTTTCAGGGTTATAGTTAAATTTTTGGCTTCTATCCCATCCCCAAAATGTTCTAGATAGATAAGATACTACAGATAGCCTACATAAGGTAATATATTTTTAGCAAAGACCATTGTTTATTCACATTTTTTCAAAAACTCTCTTTATGTACAAGAAGAACCAAGTGGGGATATATTATCTCATGTTTTACTTATTTAAATACAAAGACTAATTGGGTTAAACACCCTGAATTCAATGAGGTTAACTGCTAACTGCAAACATGTTATAATGCTTTAAATCGTGCCTTGGAAAGCATTTAGAATTGAATCAGAAAAGTTAAGTGGACTCATCACCACCCACATCAATTATGAAATTATGCAAAATTGTTGTTAATATTATCATAATTTCCAGGTTTCTATTTCTGTCCATGATAAAACCATTATTTGTCTCCTGGACTAAATGTTTTCACATCATCTTTGAATCTGCCCTCTTTTTTGTCCATTATGAGTAATTTACTACCAGCCCATTTGCAACCTCTTCTATAAAACTTCCTTGATCCTCCTAATAGCAATTAATTTTTCCTCACCTATATTCTCTTAATTGTTTTACCTTTATTATAGTACTTACTAAACTATAACTTGTATTATGGCTGTAAAAATATCTGCTTCATTGAGAGCAGGGACCATATCTTATTAAATTGTTTAACCCCTATAATGCCTACTTCTCCACTTATATGAGTACAACTACCAAGCATAGTGTCTGGCATGTAATAGACATATACAACGGAATTGAAACATGTTTTTCAAACTTTACAGATTTTAATTGAATATTATCACTAGACAGATCTCCATAAAGCAGTATTAAAATGATTTTGTACAAGTTCTCCACTGCCTACTCCATCAAGTGCAAACTTCTTTTTATTTTGCTTTTTTTATATAGCATATTTATTACCAATTCGTAAAACAAATCCCTATTCCAGGAATGCTGGAATCTCAATTGATGTCTATCCTCATCTTTCAGGCATCCCTACTTTAATAGTTTTGGTCTAAATAGGGATGCCGTCTTCTGCTCCTTCCCAAATCTTACCCAGATTCTAGGTTCAGCTTTGGCCCAACCTACTCTAAGATATTTGGATAGATCACTTTGATCAATCCAATGATTACCTCCTTTTCTGGTTTTAATTCCTTTATTTATAAGGCAAAACTGTTAAAATTAAATGAGACTATATATACGTAACACCAGGAAAATAGTAGCCCATTAATTAACAAGACGCATGAAAATGCAAGAATTTAGGTGACGGGGTGGTGGGGGGATAGAGACAGCAAACCACCATGGCATGTATGTACCTATGCAACAATCCTGTAGGATGCAGGATGTGCACATGTACCCCAGAGCCCAAAGTACAATAAAAAATAAATAAATAAGAAAATGCAAGAATTGCTACATTAAAGCATTCACCATTAGCATTACTAATAACTATGAATTTAAGTTTCTATGAGTTAGAACTGCTAAAAAGACAGTGTTACCAACAAATTACATGCTAATTATGGTTATCTACTATTTGGAAATATTTGACAACAGTAACAAATTTATTACTGTCCAAGAAGGAAAGAACGCATTTATTCAGATAACATTATGTTAGCTGCAAGTCAAAGAACTATATGTTATTTATCTTGTGTTATAATACACTGCTGTTTTTTGAGGCAGTTTTAGTTTGCTTAAAATCTTCCATCTTCAACTAAAGAACCAAAGGTACAAGCTAAGGGTATGATTCATCCTGCTATTTACACAATAATTCTGCATGACAAACCAAAACTCAGTGACTTACAACAGCATTTACTCTCACTCACACGTCTTCAGGTCAAAGGTGGTTCTTCCAATCCGGCATATGCTTAACTGGTCTGCTCTGCTCCAGGTCACAGACTTCTTACATGCATCTCATTCTGTAGCCTAGACTGAAATGGCATTGATATGGTTTAGATCTGTGTCCCCACCCAAGTCTCATATTCAGTTGTAATCCCCAATGTTATCAAAGGGTCAGACTCTCTGGAGGGACCCAGTAAAGGAAGGAGAATCTCTACAGAATATAAATTTCCCCCGCAAGAACAGCTTTTCCATGCCATTCAAAATATGTCAAAGATACACATTTTGGGGTACAATACTTTGATTTCCTTTTAGGGCCTACTGTCTGCCATGTGATGTTATACCAGGGTGAGATTGGAGTTGGTATCTTATTGCTACAAAGAGTCTGTTCTGTCAGTCTTAGAGTTTCTGTATTAACGTTAATGCTGGTCAGTTGTATGCCTGAACTCCAAAGGGAGAAGAATATAATAAAGCATGTCCAATATCCACCTACCCACCTTCCTGTCATGGCCTGAACTCGTTTTTCAGGTTTTATCAGGCCCCCTTAGCCAAGAGAAGGGTCCATTCAGTGAGCTGGGGATTTATAATTTTATTTTTGGTTTACAATTCCGTCAGCCAGATCATACCTGACAGCCAAGCCCAACATTAACAGGGAGTAGATATGTGATGAACGATAAATCAAACTATTGCAGAAGGCTAAAACATTGGATAATTACAGCCTAGATCAACAATGGAACAACACAGTGGATCTGTGAGAATAACGACTGTTGTTACAAGCTTATGACACACCCAGGCTCTATGGTGTAGCCTACTGCTCCCAGGCTACAAACCTGGATAGCATGTTACTGTACTGAATACTGTAGGCAATTATAACACAATGATAAGTATTTGTGTATCTAAACATATAAAAATCCCATAGAAAAGATACAGTAAAAATACAGTATTATTATCTTACTACGCCTACTAAAATTATTATTAAAATACCACCATTGTGGTACTTTTGTGGTTTCAGTCAACCATGCAGTCCATAATTGACTGAAACGTCATTGCATGGTGCATGACCTTATTTTATGTCAATGAGCATTTCTTTGATTACAATTATGCTGAGAATTAAATATTGTTTTTCAGCTCCGTATCTGCTCTTCCATATCTGGCTTGGAGATGCTGACTGGAGTTGGGATTCTGCAAACTATGTCCTTTTGGCCAGTTACTATCCTGTTAGATTTTGTGACTAAGGGCATTAAAAGTGAGACTACAAGCAGGAAGAGGGGGAAAAGACTTCTTTCTTGTCTATTCCTGTCAGTCGTCCTAGCAATGGTTCTTTTCCCTGGCAGCAGCAGTTGGTTGATGATATTTTCTTTCCACTCTCCCAGAATGATGCATTCCACCACAGTGACAGTAGCACCAACTGGGAAGTACCTCTTTTCAGGAGTCGGTTTCCATTCTGTAGAGCCCTCTTGCAAGTTCTCTGGTTGTGAAATGAAACAGCATCATTGTCTGGGATAAATACTCAGGGTTCGTCATCTTGCACCAAGAAGATTAACAACAGGGACATACACACACCAGAGTGGGTTAAAGAGTGGAAAGTGTAATAGGCAGCAGAAAGGAGAGAGGAGAACAGTTCTCTCTCTTCTGAGAGGGAAGCGTCCAAAAGGGAAAAGCTGCAGACTGCAGCAGATTTTACAGGCAAGCTTGAGGAGTCAGTGTCTGATTTGTAGGGCCCACAGATTGGTTCAACCAGTTGTGATGTTTACATGGGGCAGGGAAAAGGCTGGTTGCCCCACCCTAATCTTATTATGCAAATGAGCTTTCCAGTTGGCCAGCGCCATCTTGTCTGCTCCTTACTGTACACATGGCTGACAAAAAGAGAAGATGGAGCTACCATTTTGAACATGCTTAGTCCCAGGTAGTATATTTGCATTGGCACAACTGCCAGCATTTGCCTGTGTAAGCTTTCAACTTGCTCATCTACGTCTGCAGCTGGGTTTTACAGGCTGCTATTTATTAGAAAAGAAAATGATTTGGGGGCTGCTTTTCATTGAAAGGAAAACCCTAGTGAGGATTCCTGCACCCTCACTATCTGCCCAAGTACTTTCTTCTTAGCTCTTATATCAAAAACACCAGTCTCTTCCCTTTGTTTCCCCTGCTCCAGGGGTAGTAGCTCTCACTGCAGTTACTACCTCCATAATCTCAGAAAGTTCTGTTAAACAGCCATGACAGGACACCTGGGATTCAAAGGTCAATCCAGGGCACTGGTTCCCAAACTTGTCTGTACATTACAATTAATTGAGAAGCTTTTCAAACTTCCGGACCTCAGCCACAGCACAGACCAGTTTAGTTCCAACTGCTGGGGATGGATACCGGAGTCCCATTTTTTTTTCAAGCTCCCCATGTTATTCTAACTTGCAAACAAGGTTGAGAACCACTAACCTAGAGGTCAGGTTGAACAAAAGGACAAGCTAACTAGCATTACATATTCTTCTTTAAGATTCCTGTTAGAGAATCGTCACTACTTTCTTGCTCTCTCAAGTTCCTACTGCTAATAAAAATGGGAACGACTTTTATCTTTTTAACGTTGATCTACCTACATTTCTGTCTTTGTATAAAGGCCTAGAACGAAAATGCATTCTTTGAATTCTTTTGGAACATTAAAGAAAACTCTTCATCCTTCATAGAGAAAAAAAGAACTAACAGGTATTTTGGTTTTCTGGTAGGCAGGTTGGTTTATTTAGAATGGCTTATAAGTGGCATTTAAAGGTGCTGAAACAGCTGCAGTGCTCAAAAAAGTATGAAATTCTTTTCTGCTTTTGTAAACAGTAGAGAAAATATCACCAGCATCTGAAGCTTTCCACTGAATGCCCCGCAATCAGCTAAAGGGAAGGCAGAGCAAACCACTGTAAAGTGGTCTGTGAGCCGACGGGAAGATGTGATCAACATGACAAAATGCTCACTTGAAAAGAGGATAACACAGAATGTAAACCTTCATTTGAATTACCTGGCAAAGGCTAATTTCTGTCCATAAAAAGGTTTGAATGTTTGGGAAACAAGAAACAAGAATTTAAAGTGCCTTGATTTGGTTTTTGTGCTTTACGTTACTCAAAATGAAAGAACAATAAATGCAATGGCAAGGAACAGTGATAAAAGCAAAAGGACAAACTGTAGCCTTCTTCCATGTAAATGAGTTATTTTTCTTAATGAGTACTGTTCCTGAAAGTAATTAGCTGAATATGGAATCGGAATGAATGAATAATGCTAAATAAAATAAAAATTGACCCCAATCCACAGCTGTTTATTGAAGTGAACCCAGTATGAACCTCGCTATGGCTGTGGCCTCCCATGCAAAGTGAAATGAATCACCAGTTCAGCTCAGCTAATTCAAACCAAAAATGCAATGCTTGATTCAATTATCAGTATGTTTCAGAAGAAAATTATTTTTCTTGTGTTTTCCACTTCATTTGCATATATAGCTTAAGATAATGTATTCACAGACACATCTCCTATATACTTTTCATAAATTTCATACAATCAGGGTAAATATTTGAGGAAAAAATTACCCAAAGCTTATCTACATTTTATTATTTGTAATTTCTTTGCATTGAAAGGAAAATGCTGCCTATAGTTTGTTTTCAGTTCTTCTTATATTCATTCATACACTCATTAATTCACTCATTCAAAATCATTTACTAAATTCTTACTACGTGCTAGGCATCTGGATTGCTTCCAGGTGCAACAGATAAATACGGTATAGATATGGTGAGATAATTTATCAATAAAATTAACCTACATGCTAAAGGATTGCTCTACCTTTTTCCCTCTCCTGCTTTGTAGTCAGTAGCCAGACCCAGGGTATTTCCTTGCCTTAGGAATTTTTATTGGCCAAAGGTAAAATAGTAGCTACTTATTTCTCAAATTAAAATGGCACCATTCTATGGGATGTATCTATCAGATTACAGTATATATTGCATCTATCAGTAAGGTCTAATCAGGAGACAGAAATGACATAGTAATTTGAACTGGGAATTTTTAATAAAAATTATAATGATAATCTTTTTTGAGACAAGGTCTCACTCTGTCACCTAGGCTGGAGTGCAGTGACACAATCATGGCACAATCATGGCTCACTGCAGGCTCAGGGGCCCATGGCATCCTCCCACATCATCCTTCCAAGTAGCTGAGACCATAGCTGCACACCACAATGCCTAGCTAATTTTGGTATTTTTTGTAGCAATGGGGTTTCACCACATTGCCCAGGCTGGTCTTAAACTCCTAAACTTAAGCAATCCACCCTCCTCAGCCTCCTCAAGTATTGGAAGATTACGGGAGTGAGCCACCATGCCTAGTCAAGAAATAATTATTAACTATAACAATGGAATGACTATAAAGAGAGAAAAGGCAACTCTAAAAGAGAGGTCAGCAAATGTTTTTCTGTAAAGGGTCTGATAGTATGGAGCATAGGCTTTCTGAACCATTGGGTGTCTGTTGCAACTATTCGTTTCTGCCATTACAGCATCAAAGCATCCAGAGACAAAATATAAATCATTGTGTATGGCTGTATTCCAATAAGTGTTTATAAAATCCAACAGGTGGTGTTGAGGACCCCTGTGCCAAAGAATTCGCTAAGACCCAAGAAAGGAACAACTTGGCAAGGGGCCCATCTTCCTGAGGCTGGGATTTAAATCTATTCCAGAAGATATGTTTGGAGTCCACTGGATGGTGGAGGCATTGGTTGCATTGCTTGGGCCAGACTTGGTTCAAGTCAATGAACACACAGGAAGCACACACTTCCTCAAGCAGGGGGAGCTTGGCGGGTGGGCACACTGAGGGAATAGGGCTTTGGTAGGCAGTTTCCAGGCAGGCCTACCACAGGCGTAGGCACCTGGCATCCACTCACGAGGGCCACGGTGAGGTGATTAGTGAGCGAAGACAGGGCCTTGAGTTTGCAGTCTGGTGCATGGCTGGGACAGTGCAGTCTAGCAGCAATGCAGAAAGAGCAAGAAGCAAAAAACCTGCAACTTACTGGAACGGGGAATGGAAACTCCTTCCTTCTGCAATGGCCCTCCAGCGCCCTCTACTGACAAACTTAGCGTCCTGCTTACTACAGAGAAAAGATTTCAGAGTCTTACTATTTCAGAACAGTTACCTGGAAGGGTAGATTTTGAGCTGAACGGCAATAAATTGATAATTGTCACTGTAAATATTGATAATTGTCACTGTGCAGAAAAATTCTTAATAATACCTGAAAAATTCTACCATAATAAATTATGTATCTCAAGTCATACAGGTGGACTTTCTAAAATTGTACAAATTCTGTTCAACACCTTTCCTTCCTCCACTGCTGAGCGCATAAGAAATGGAGCCTCATTTGTTTACTGTAACTAACCCTTTCTAGCTGGCATCAAACATCCAGAAGTTTTACCTTATGCCAAGGAGAGGAGAAATCATCTGACCCTCCTGTTGTCTGGTCACACAGGTTTCACCAAAAAAAATGTCCAGTGTATCAACCTGCCGAGTCACTCACCAGGGAGACCTGCCTGTTAGGGTATTTGCCAAAGCTCATTTGTGTCGAAGATTAGTTCCTCATTTTGTTATCATAAAGTTTCAAACCTAAGCTTTGAAATAAGTGGAAAGTTATATTTATGGTTGCATAAGCATATTTATTTTCATTTAGGAAATATATGTTTCATAAGCCATGGAACAGTCTGGGGAAATGACAAAGCTAAATCCCATTCAGGAATTATGAGGGTAGTGGATGACCTACTTCCAGTTCCAAAGCATGACCTCCAAATGCCTTCTCTGGCTCCCTCAGTTGTCCTACACACATACTAATAGAAGTACTGACCCCACAGTTACAGCAACATGCACAACATTTTCTCTCCATTGAACCCCAAATTCACAATACCAGGCCAGGAAAACTGAGCTCCCTATGAGAATAAACCCATAGTAAGAGTCAGATCAGAATCCCTAGAAACAAAGATCCTAGTAACTTATAAAAGGAATAAGACTAGCAATCACTATATGTCGGCATGTGTGTGTTTTTTTAAATGTGCCAGGCACTGTTCAAAGGACCTTACATACATTAACTCATTTAATCAGCACAGCTTTCCTGTGAGGAAGATATAGCTGTTATCCCCATTTTACAGATGAGCTAACTGAGGCACAGAGAGTTTAGGTGACTTGCCTAAAGTAAGTAGCGGTGATGTATGGAATTGAGGCATCTAAGCTTTAACAATCTTCACAGATGACTTTGACAGGTAAATAGGTTTGGAGGCCATTTATAATGACATATGTATATTTGAGTTGTACACTTATCAACATGACTTCATATTCAGTTCTACCAATGTGATAATTAATTGATTTATTTGGTTTTATAAAATTATAAAGATTGAAGAAATGTTCCCATCTCAAATTTTACGAAAACGTTATCTTTAATAACCTTTTGGCTTCCAGGTTAAAAGTGAAAATATCTGTGATGGTTTTCTTCGTGTGCTTGGTCCCCTTCACTCTCCAGGGCTGAAGTGGGTGTCCTATTACATGATTCTCCTGAAGCAGAATATCTAGGAGGAGTTAGAATTGAAGTTGCTGACAGCATTCTTGCAGCCAGTGTCAATCAATGGCAGTATTCTGCGAGCCTAGGATACTGTATCAAATACATCTCTCTATCTACATATCTGTGTCTGTGTGTGTGTACATTGTCTTAGTCTGTTTGTGCTGTTATAACAAAATATCTGATAGTGGGTAGTTTATAAGAACAGAAATGTATGTCTAATGGTACTGGGGCTGGGAAGTCTAAGAGCAAGTTGCTAGCAGGTTTGGTGTCTGTTGATGCCTGCTCTCTGCTTCTAAGATGGCACCTTGAATCCTATGTTCTCACAGCTGAAGCTGGAAGGACAAAAAAAACATAGCTCATTCCCTCCAGCCCTTTTACAAGACAGCTAATCCCATCCATGAAGACTGTCCTCATGACTTCATCACCTCCTAAAGGCCTCACGTTTCATACTATCGCATTGGTGATTATGTTTCAGCACATGAACTTTGGTGGCCATACAGACCATAGCATGTGCATATATATCTCTATCTTACTACCTATCTATCTTAATGATTATAATTTGTTTCAACTTTAGAGTAAAATTCCTGCAATATCCCACTGTCCAAGTTCAAAATGAATAATAATTGTTTCATTGTCAAATAGAGATTAATCTTTTAAATATTAATTCTATGTTGCCTCAGCTATTACTTAATAATGATTGTTTTGTTTCTATTCTAAACTAAATCATAAAAATAATATATAACTAGTAAAGCCTCGAATACTTCTAATTTTCTAATCCATATTTACATGTGTTATGAGTTTACAGTAAAAGATAGGTGCTTCAGAAATAAATGTGGAATGATTTTACTTTTCAAAAGGGAATTATTTTTCTAGCAGAGGTACTCCAGGAAAAATAATCATAGACTAAATTTTAGACGTGTATATATTTTATCTACAATTATTTTTCAAACAGCATTTGCATACATACAGCCCTAAATCAAGCTACAAGAAAGCAAGCTCAACATGGTCCCATGGTCTTTCAGTCTACAACTGAAACTGCAAATCCCAGATGGGACAAACATAAAATTGCAATAGAAACTGAGATCAAGCTGCAAAATATCAATATGACCATACCGGTAAATGGCTCAAAAAGATTTATGGAAAATATAACAAATGAAATAATAATTGCCTAATAGTAATAAGAAGGAAGTATAAAAATTATTAATATATCCTAGTAATTATCAACTGAAATTAAAAATTATTTCAACCAGTAAATAATAGTGCCATCTTGGATCTTTGTTCTTTGAGGCAATAGTAAAGATACTAAACTCTTAAAACATTTTATGTAAAACCACTTGAGATTAGAAAAGGAGATAAAATAACAATAATATCCAAAACAATCAGTTTAATACATACTAATACTGATTCAAGAATTTTAAATACATTATCTTATTTGATCCATTTAAATCTCTGTGAAATGAGTATTATTACTATAATACCTATTTAAGAGATGGAGAAGTTGCAGCTAAAGAGATTCAAAAACTTGGCCAAGGTCATAGCTAGCAAGTGGAAAATCTGTCATTCTGTCTCAGCCAGTGTTACCCCAAAGCTTGTATAATCACTGCTTTATCCTGTACTCGGAATGCAGAACCTTATTCATCCTTTCTCTTAGGATGTTTCCTATAATGGCACCACCATCAATCCAATTCCACAATGAATTGGATTTCAAGGCTGGCAGCCAGCCTTGGACACCTGTTCTTCCTTACCACTCCATTCAAACCATCTCCAGGTCCTTCTCTCATTTTTCCTCACTTCCCTGTTCCTCCTGTAGTACCATACAGGTCCTAGGACATTATCTTGAAGGGATGGTAGCCACAGCCTCCTGACTGGTCTCTCTCCTTTTATGCTTGACTTTCTCTAATCTGTTTTCAATAAAGCAGCCAGAGCTATCTTTCCAAAGCAGTGTAAACAGCTCAGCTTGTTTAGAATTTTCTGGTTTTAACATTGAATGTCCAAGTCCTGGGAAATGCGTCAATCCCAGTCAAACCTAGTTCTGTGTATAAATTAGATTATTGCATCTCTCTTGGCTAGAACTCATCAATGGTTTCTTTTGCTGTTGGATCAAAATATTCATGTGCATATTCTTCATGACCTTGTCTCACCCAGCGGTCCCCTCTGGCCTGATCCCTTACGTAGACGTACACACAAGTGCACACACACACACATGCATACACACACACACACACCCCTGCCCTCTCATACATTCTCCTTCCCCAGACACCAGGGTCTCACTTGCCTCTAGTAGTATGCATACTTCACACACTGTTTCATGCAGATAGGTGAGGTGAAAACATCAGGTTCGGTGTAGCAAGGAAGGAGAGTCAAGAATCTGAACTCTGAAAGAGAATGGAAGGTGGTGAGAGAAGCACCCTAAGGGGGACTCCGAGTGCTGTTGGGAGATGGTGCAGCACACGCACATGTGGTGCTGCTTTGGGCTTGAATGCCTGCTCTCCTGCCTGGGTCTCTGGCCTGTTGTGTGTGTGAGGGAGGGGCGTGGAGAGAGACGGCTCCCCACCACTGCTCTAGGAGTCTACAGCAGATATGCCTGTGATGTGATGTGAGTGGTACTCCCTGAGATACAGTACTCTGAGGCAGTAAACAAACTAAATGCCTGTATGCCACACTTAGTGTTTGTCTTTTCCAGTCTGTATACCAAAATAGCACAGGGTCTACAGCAGTCTCTGCTTCAATATATGCAAGTGCCTCCAATGTAACTTCTCTAAAAATGTTAGCTTCCTATTATCCAAATCTCAATAAGGGTGTAACCCTCCAACCAGTCTCCCAGGCAGAAGCTTGAACAAGCCCATTTGCCTGTCTTTCATCATCAGTATCCACTTAGATACCATACGTAAATTATGTCTCAAAAGCCACTCTTAAAAATGTGTTTTTTCGATCTTTGCTGCCACTGCTTTTCAATTCAAACCTGAATCATCTCCCCAGAGCTGTTGAAAAGGTCTCCTAATTTTTTTTTCACCTACGTATCTCACATTGACTCCAGAGAAACCTTTCTTCTAATATTGTTTTGAAAACTGTTAGTCAAAGCTCTAACTAAATAGAAGGTATAAGATTTTTATGATCTATCATACAGCTTGGTAACTATAATTAAGTGTATTATCGATTTTTAAATTGCTAAGAGAGTAAATTTCAAATGCTCTCACCACAAAACAATTGTAAGTACTTGCAGTGATGGCTATGTTAATTAGTTTGATTTCACCATTCCACATTGTATACCTAATCATAACATCACTTTGTTATGCTATGGTATAAATATCCAAAATTATAACTTGTCAATTTATAATAAAATTTAAAAGTCCAAAAAAGCAAAATAAAATATCTTTTAGGTTAGAAAACAAAGTTGAACACTTCACTCAATAACACATAAAGTAAAACACAATTAACAAACAAACAAAAAAAAACCACAGCAAACAAAACCTCTTGCTTCTTGTTGGATAGTTAATAAAGCTTTATGGTTTGGCAAACAAAGCGCTTCACAATCCAACCCATTCTATTTTTCAAATCATCTCTTCTCTCTCCCTCTACTTACTCACTGAATTTTTTCTCAAATCCTGGACATACCAGATCCTTTCATGATACCACCTGTGCATAAATTCCTCCCATTTCCTAAAATATTCCCTCTCACTCCATTTTTTTTATATAAACTACAGTTTATCTCTCAATGCTCAGCTCAAACATTAGATCCTCAGTGAGACTTCTTGTTGAAAGGACTCTTGCACTTCCCTACTCCCATATCTCCATAGTATTATTGCACCATGATATCATAATTTATCTGTTTATATCTTTTGCTGAAAATAAAGTTGTGGCCAGGCGTGGTGGCTCATGCCTGTAATCCAAGCACTTTGGAGGCCAAGGTGGGCAGATCACCTGAGGTCAGAAGTTCAAGTCTAGCCTGAACAACACGGTGAAACCCCGTCTTAAAAGAAAAGAAAAGAAAAGAAAAGAAAAGAAAAGAAAAGAAAAGAAAAGAAAA
>NW_022436942.1:17528249-17558671 GCF_009761245.1 Sapajus apella
AAGAAAAGAAAAGAAAAGAAAAGAAAAGAAAAGAAAAGAAAAGAAAAAAGTTGTGAGTGCCTCAAAAGCAGAGTTGCTTATGTACTCATTTTTAAAAATATCTCCTCACATTCACCAGCAATGGCAAAATGTTTCTTCTAAATGTTGTATAAATATTTTTCAAATCAATGACGTGATGTAGTAAAATCAGCAAGAAAATACAGTTTGTAAGAAAGTTAATGAGGTTGCTTTGTAGAAATATTCATATATTATAAGCTATCAGAATCTCCAAAGGCACTGCTTTCTAAACCACTTACATTAATCCAGATTCCAATTTTTTTAGCCAATGGTGGACTATGTATTTTAGTAGGTGTTTATTTAATTTTCTTATAGAATGAAATCTCTTACTTCTTTCCTTCATTATTCTCCCTTTTCTCTTTTTCTGGTCCTTCATAATTTATTTCTGAGGCTCTTGGAGCATTTCCTATTTTATTTCTTAGGGATTTAGGTCTACCCATTCTGTGTATGAATGTAAAAGAAGAGAACGCAGAGAGAAATGGTTGCAGGGGTATAGATCAGTGACAATAGGCCAAGAACTCTTGCCAGGTAGCACCAATTGTCTTTTCCTCCCACTGCCTTTAATCTGATAGGAGCCAGGTCTCAGAAGCATCATCAAACCACAGCAAATCCCTCCGTCCCTTCTCCTCGCCGATAATAGCAGATCCAACCACCTACAAAGAGATATCGACAGCTATGTTAGGAGTCCTTGTATAACTGTTGGATACAAAAAGGAGCCAGCCTTGTTCTATGGGGTCCCAGAAGACAGAACCATAACTGATTTTTGGAAAGTACAGGAAAACAAATTTCCTAATAAATAAAAGCTGTCTGACGATGGAAGAAGAGGCTCTGTGAGGAGGTGGGTTGACTTGTAACAACATTTGTCAAGGAGATTCAGGAAGAAGAGCTCTCTGGGGTCGCCCAGTCTACGAATGCTACTTGATATAAAAACTTCTTTTTTCTGTTTTTGCTACATTTTTACCCAAATTTCAAGAGATTCAGCTAAGATTATGAAGGCTGCTGAAACAGATAGTATTTGCTTCAGTTAGCCAGTCTTTGTGTCCTTTAATCAATGTTACTGCAATAAAAATGCCAACTTCAGTAGAGATGACTAGACAAGTCCATGATGACTGCACCCCATGATGTGGAGCACTGATCCACTAGTGAACTTAAACAGTTATTATATGCCTTCCTAAGGGACAAAACTTTCTAGTAAGAAAAGAATGAACCTGTGAAGAAAAGTCTAAGATACTTATTTTAATCATTAACTTTATGTTCTTAGATTAAATGACATATTCCTTTCTTATGTTTGACTTGAGCACAATATTTTCTTTCAAAGTATTAGGCATAGAAGTAAAGTCCCACGAAATCAATCCTAGAGTGATTTACAAATTGAAAAGTATAGTACATTATTGGGGGAAATTAATTTTTAAATAGATTTGCTTTTTGTATAACTTTTGAATTACTTGTCAAACTTATTCTGAGTTCACATCCCGTTAGTGCTAACTGGTATAGCTTTCATATTTCCCCAATAGAAAAATTCTTGTTAATTTGCAATGTCTGACACAACAATGAAATATTTCAGAAATTAGATCTGCAGCTCAGATTTATGCCTGAATTCTCAAATGGTACAACATGAGACTTTTTCCTTTGTTTATGAGCCACCTGAAGTATTGTAATGTTATATTACCATGAAAATAGTTCCAGTTGTGTTTTTGAAATGAAATCACATATGTGAGAAATTGGACACCAAGAGGGTTGTATTCATGAATAAATGGTTTATTGTGCATGACTTCAAATGGCGGCTTTAATGCTTAGAAGAAATATTCACATTTTGCCTCCTTTGCACAGTTGGAACTCTTATGAATGCTTGCTTGCAAAAGTAAGAGTAAGTTAAATTTTATACTTGGAAATACATTGTTAAATTTTCAGATTTCAGCCACCAAAACACAACAAATTTTAAAGCTGAATTGCTTGTGACAATGTGAGGTGGATGAATTAAGGGGAAATTACTGAGTTGAAAAGGAAGATCTTTCAATCTGGTCCATTTTCACTATTAATTAACTGTGATCTTGCATAAAGCCTTTAGCTTAATCTTTAGAATGACAGAGGAAAAGGGAATGGGATTATACAGACTCTTAAGATTTCTTCATAAGGTTTTTTAACTAGAAAGGTATCTAACTTTGCTCATATGCAATCAACCCTTGGACTTTTATACTCCTCTTTCTTCTGTGTAATTAATATTACTCTAATCTTAGTTTACATCTGAATTATAAAAATAAAACATAAAACAGTACCCAAAAGGCAATATTCAAACAGTGATTCGACTAAAAATTGGCAATTATTAATACATTCTTTTGCACAGTAACATTTTCACCCTACATGAAAATGGTATCAGTGTTCTCAAAGCTATAAAACATGGCATATGTTTTATTCATTTACTCACTTATTCATCCCATATTTATTGAGCAATTGAGAACACCTTGTAAGAGGCAATGTTTGAGTGGTTGTGTTTTTGTCAGGGATAAGTGGCTCCAGCGCCATGGTTTGAAGTGTGGCTGCCTTGGGTACCCCTTCCCCCACACCATACTGATGATCTTCCCCAGCTGCAAACAGTTTTTCACTGCCAAATCATCAGCCAGGGTCATTTTGAGGCTTCTGTGGCCCAACCATTCTGCTTCTCTTCAAAAAGCGTTGTAGACCTCTGATCTAGAGCATTATATTCTAGACAAGGGCCACTCAGCTCTTTCTATGTGGATGCCAGTCTTAACCAAAGAAAGACATGAGTGACGTTTTAGTAACTAAAAGGAATAGGATGTGCAGTCAAGATTGAGGATGCGGGGCCAGTTCTATCAGTTTCAACAAGCCTCTCCTCCTCTCTAAAACCTACTTCCCTAATACTCAAAATGAGCATCATATCTACCTTATAGGTTATTAAGAGAAGCAAATAATAAAAATACATTTTTGAATCTCTATGGTGGTATATAATTTTTTATTACCTTTTCTCTCTCTCAAGTAGTCAAAATAATGACAAGTTCTTTTCTTTCCTTCCCTCCCTTCCTCCTTCCCCTACTCCCTCCCTCCCTCCCTTCCTTCCTTCTTTTCTCCTTTATCCTCTTTCTCTCCCTTCCTCTATTTCTTCTTCCCTCCTCTCTCTTCTTTTTCTCTCCATCTCTTTCTCCCTTCCTCCTTTTATCCTTTTCTCCAAGACATTTTTTGAGTTTCTACTAAGTATCAGGCACTCTGCTTCTAAGTAGACTGTAAAGATGGATAAAACTGGTGAAAAGCTTAGTCTCTAGAGTCGGACTGCCTGAGTTCAAATCTTAGCCTTGCCATTCATTGGCATGTGCCCCAGAGTAGTTATTTAGCCCCAATGTGACTCTGTTTCTTCTTCAATAAAATAGGATAGAAGTATTCTTCCATACAACAGGCTTAGCACAGTCCTAATACATTCTCAGCCTTCAAAAACAGAATGTACAGCGATGTTGAGCAGTTATATAAACATACAAGTAGCAAGCTTTATTTAGAAATATTGTGAAAGTTTTCACAGAAGAGAAGCCCTTGGGATGGGTTTTGAGAGATAAAGAAGAGCAGCAATAGACTAAAAGTAGCAATATTTGTTCTTAAATTAACAAATTGAGTAAATAGGACGATGTTTCACTCATTCATTCATGCAAACTTTTACTATGTGGGGACCAGACTGGGCACCGAGGATATAATATTGAATATGATGTTATTTAGGAAGTATTAATAATGTTTAGGAGTGGTAATGATATAGTGGTAATGCTATAAAGAATGTATTATCTTTTATATATATATGTTTTATATACATACATTAGTGTGTGTATATATATAAGTATTATATGCATATTGTATTATATATGTATTGTATACGTATATATGTATATATACACACAGTAATATACATATATTAGTGTATATATATTATATTGTAATATATATAATATATGCATGTATATATGTATATAATGTAATATATATGCATATATATACATATATATGTATATATGCATATGGATACACACAGTAATATACATATATTAGTGTATATATATTATATTGTAATATATATAATATATACATGTATATATGTATATAATGTAATATATATGCATATATATACACATATATATGTATACATGCATATATACACACACACTAATATACATATATTAGTGTATATATAATATACATATATTGTGTATATACACATATATATACACACACACTACATATACACACACACACACACACACACATACACACGCACACTAATAAGATAAAAATGCCTGGAATTTGCTTCAACATAACCCTGGGTATGAGGGGATCGAGTGCATATGAGAGTGTATAGAAGAAACAAGATTGGACATGAGTTGATAAGCTGCTGTTCCTCATTTTCTATGCTTTTTATATGTTTGAAATTTTCCTCAGTCATAACTTTTATAAAGTGAACATGGAACAGTCTCCCTTTACCGTCAACTCTGTGGCACATATGCCTTGCAATGTGATGTTTGCATAAGGCCATTTTAAAATAAATAGTGGCTGGGAACCCCAAGGTTAACGAAGGATGTTGAGGTTTTCAGTGACTCCCTGTATGGATGTTTTTCTTATTCATCACATCAGTGGCTCCCTTGATAGGAACCTTGGAATACTTCCTTTTTTAGTATGAAATAAATGAGAAAAGCAGGTGGAGATCTTGTAACATAATAGTAGGCAGTTTCCTCATTCTGGTAATTATATGGCACTTCCATTGAAGCTTCTGGAATACTAACGTTCTTTCAAGAGATACGTAATCTATCACTTTTCTGTAGAGGGATTCAAAATTGGAGACACAAAAGTGAATGAGTCATTATGTTGCCTCTGCATAATGAAATAGCTGATGTGCTATTACCTCACATTGCTGTCTCACAGCCTTTATGATTTTACCTGCCTCCTGAATGTCTGTGTTTAATACCTTTCTCCAGATGTCTTAATCTTCATTTAATTCCTGCTTGAATCTAGTTTTATCTTTTGCTCAGGTTTCTAAGGTCTTTAGGCTCGTTCATGTAGTTTCTCTATTCCTATAGTCGCTTGCCAAGCCACCGAATTTAATATCATTAAAATTTTCATTGTTGTGCTACTGTCTTTTTTCCAGATCATTAAACAGAAGCAAATATGTGGGAGAAAGGGTAGGAGGGAGCTGTAAATAGCATTCAATTAATTAACCAACTAAAAAAAGAATCGTTTTAATTTTAAAAGGCATAAATTTCTGTCTACATGATGATGTAATGATTCATCTGAGATTATTCATATATTTACTTCTTATACCCACCTTTTTCTAAAAGAAATGTAAGTTAGGGCATATTTACCAAAAGTTTCACTAAAATAGATAAAAAGGTAAAATCAAGGCTATTAAAATAAGTAGCAGCAAATATTAATGGTGGTTGATTTCATTGCTTTGATGATTAAGCATAAAATTGGACTACCCTAGAGTTACACAATAATGCTTGACAATCTTCTTTTCTTAGAACTAGTTATCAAAAAACATTAGTTTTTATATGTAAAAAGATTAAAACTTTTTACCTCTGTAGTTTACTAGACCAGTATCCTAATTAAAATTAGACACTGATGCCAACTTAATTATTAAATCACTTTATTTTGTTATTAAAATCAATTGAGGTAAAATATGTATTGAATAGCTTTGGATTCTAGATTGCAAATGATAAAAAGGGAAATTACATGTTAGTACCTGCTTTGCATATATCACTATATATATAAAATGCAATCAATACAATGAGTACTATAATAAAAAGAATATATAAACTGTGATGGGAACAACAATTAGAGGAGGTATTAAATCTTCCTTGTGCATGTCAGTGTGAAGAAGGCAGAAAAGAAGCCATTTCGGCTTCTACCTCAGCTGATGCCCTGAGGAGAAAAAGCAGAGCCCCACACAGAGTCCTCGGTTGGCCATGCAGCCACAGCTTACTCTTCAAGTCACCCAGCTGAAGCCCCAGTCCTCAGACAGCAGAGACAATCCATCCTCTCCACCCTCCATGCTCTGTGCAAATTCCTCACTCACAATAACTATAATAGAATGGTTGCTATTGTATACATTAATTATCTTATTACATTTTTTGGAGAGAAGAAGGATTGTTATACAATGATAGATAACCAAGAAACGGATCACGTTCAGGCCTGTATTTCTCTGTCTTTCTCATCCTTCTGCCTGCCCTTCGTCTCCACTGGTTTCCATATTACTCTCTACACTGCAGAGGAATCTTTGAAAATGCATCTCTAACTACATAACTTCCCTGGTTAACAGCTCTCAGGGGTTCCTCACTGCTGTCAGAATGAACCCTAAGTCTCTTCATATGACTTCATGGGTCATTCACAGTCTCACCCTGTTCCATATCCCAGCCATACCAACAACCCACAGTTCTGCCAGACGTGCCACAGACTTCTCCGCCTGTGAAGGCACCCTTGCCTCTGCCTGAAATGTTCTTCATCACTTACTCCAAACTTCCCACCTTCCCTTTCATCTGGTTAATTCATATTTATTCTTTAGATTTCAGTTGACATATTTACACACTTTTTCCTCTAGGTGTGGCCTCCCCAAAAACAATACCTGCAAGACCTATCTTGTGAGGATCCCTAAAATCTAAAAGCCCCCCTGCAACTCAGTTGCTTCAAAAATATCATCAGGAATTTACTCTTCAACTTTCCTCCATCCCACGGGCAGGACTAAATTCTGCTAGTGGTTGACACCCATGAAAGCTGGCTATTCTATCGACTTCTGCCATGTTCTTGGTAAAATATCTCCACGGTAGACAAAGGAAGCCAGTTTCCAACCACAATTAACAGATTGTCTCCTATTTTTGGAGGCTACTGCTCAAGAGTATTCAAATCTGTGTGGCAATTCTATTTAATGCATATTTATTAGAAACTGGGAATAAGATAGCTAATTCTGAGTTGTCATGGAGAAAAGATGTCAAAACCTGGGCTGAATAAGAAGCTTTGGATCCCTGAGATTCCTTTCATATTAAAAGCAGTCAAGTTGCCTCTTTATGTGAAAGTGGTAACTCACTTTCTGTGCCAATAGTGCTCAGGCAAACATGGTGAACATTCCTAAAACCCACTGAACTTTGTGGAAGAAGTGCGGCAAGCACCAACCCCACAAAGTTACACAGTACAAGAAGGGCAAGGATTCTCCATATGCCTAGGGAAAGCGGCATTATGACAGGAAGCAGAGTGGCTATGGTGGGCAAACTAAGCCGATTTTCCAGAAAAAGGCTAAAACAACAAAGAAATTTGTGCTAAGGCTTAAGTGCGTTGAACCCAACTACAGATCTAAGAGAATGCTGACTATTAAAAGATGCAAACATTTTGAACTGGGAGGAGATAAGAAGAGAAAGTGCCAAGTGATCCAGTTCTAAGTGTCTTCTTTTATGAAGAAAATAAAATCTCAAGTTTATGTTCACTTCAAAAAAAAAGAAAACAAAGTGGTAACTCATCATTTCTTCCCAAACCTATAACTACATGCCATTGAGGAAGAAGAAATGGAGGCAGTGATAGGACAGGATGATGCTGGAAGCAGAAGGGAAAGCAGATCACATGACTTTCAACAGTTCTATGTTACAGGCCCAGACAGAGGTATCCGGTCCAGTCTGCGCTAGTAGAACCTTAGGAAAAGACGCTAAGCAGAATCAGGGAGAATCTCCAAGAAATAGCACCAGGTCACGGCTGGCCTGCATTTGTTTCCTCTTGAATTTCCATTGGCAGAATATGCAGCTCTCCTCACTAAATGCCTAACAACTTTTGTCTGGAGAGGTAAATTCCATACTTTTGTTATTGTTATACTAAGATTTCCAATGAATAAAGCTATAGTTTTCATAGTCTTTATTTTTCTTATTCTTATGGCCAAAGCTTGTTTATATTTTGGCCTTTCTCTGGAAATTTGCATGTTTCCTTTTCGCTAATAAATAATTTTCAGCGTTGTTACCCTTTCCCCACTACCCACGGTTCCTCCAGCACTGTGCCCCCAGTTTCTTTTTAGCCTTTCCCCCCCAGATAACATTTTCAGCTTTGACAACTTCACATGAAGTTCTAGAGACCCCACAGGCGTTCCTGGACTGCACTCTGGAAAGGACCGCATTAGGGATCTGGTCTCCTGGCTCCTTGTCATATCGCATTGCAAAACAAGATTACTTGCTGTGACACAGCATGAAACAAAAGCAGAAAATGCTTCATAAATAAAGAACAAAACTGTCGGGAAACTTTGCCATGCCAGTATAAATGAGGAGTATCCAATGAGAATACACTTCTACTGACTGCATTTAGTTGTTTCAGAATTTCTACAAAATAAATTTATTTTTCTTATTATGGTATTTCTTTGCCGCTGATGGGTCCTCAGCAGGCAGAGGAATGGCATACATAAACATGCCTCTGCAATCATGTATCAATGTGAATCATAAAAAGATATGGCATGCATTCTAGTCTACTGTGTCACAATAATCAACAGAGAAATTTTGTTTGAAATTCCAAAACATCAACTGATTTCCCAGTAAGACAGACCAGAATAATCTGAAATAATGGTAGAAATGAAATTTCCAATTTCTTTATAATAGAAATGATTACGTTTAATACATTTTTATGAATTCCTAGTTTTTTACTACATGTGCATCTAATAACAATAAATGCTGTCCATCTCTATGGGCTAGTTTATGAAGTACTTTGAAAAATCTAAAAACATGTTAGACATGATCTCTTCTTCAAGACCATTAGTTCCTGATTAATCAAACTGTAAAAGAAATTCTCAGGAGAAAAAAAAAAGGAAAAATGTATAAGATTAATGCTGAATAATAATCAAAAATTAAGTATCTGATGAACATACCTGGAATTACACCGAGAAGGAAATAATTTAAGATTCATACTCTAAAATTAAACAAATTAAATGATTATAATTTCTGCCATTCTACAAATATTTGTCAAATGGTTATACTGAGCACAGAGTAAGATTAAGAAAGATAAACAAGTGCTCAAGTTAGACACAAACAGGTAGGGAAGGGTGGGGTGTTTATTTGGTTGACGTGGTCAGGGAAGTCTCCCTGGAAAGGCACGTACACTGAGAGTGATGAGCCGTAGGAAAGAGGAAGACAATGACCTGTGCAGCGTGAAAACTAGTACAGAGCTCCCTCAATGCCACATTGCTTTTGGTTCCTAACATGCACCATGTGTTTTCACCTCAGTGCCTGAAATAAATGTTTCCCTCCTTTTGCATACCTTTCATTCACCCTGTTAGTCTACATTCAAATGCCCTTTCTTGTAGGAAGACTTTCCACGTCTCTTAGGCTGCGTTTCAGGGCCACTCTTTTCTCCTCATTACTATCTTTCCAATTTTACATGGCCTGTAAGACCATCTCCTCCAGTTAACTATGAATGATTTAGGAGCCTTGAATGGGTTTCTACTCAAGTAGCTTAGCAGAGATCAATAACTACATTAGACATTTCAGTGGCTACCCAATATCCAGTCTTTAATTCATGCAATGATTTTTTTTGAGTTTCTTTTTTTTTATTGCATTTTAGGTTTTAGGGTACATGTGAAGAACATGCAAGATTGTTGCATAGGTATGGCAGTGTGATTTGCTGCCTTCCTCCCCTTCATCTATATCTGGCATTTCTCCCCATGCTATCTCTCCTCAACTCCCCACCCCTCACTGTCCTTCCCCTATTTCCCCTGACAGGCCCCAGTGTGTAGTGCTCCCCTCCCTGTGTCCATGTGTTCTCAATGTTCAACACCCACCTATGAGTGAGAACATGTGGTGTTTGATTTTCTGCTCTTCTGTCAGTTTGCTGAGAATGATGGTTTCCAGGTTCATCCATGTCCCTACAAAGGACATGAACTCATCGTTTTTGATGGCTGCATAATATTCCATGGTGTATATGTGCCACATTTTCCCTATCCAGTCTATCGTCGATGGGCATTTGGGTTGGTTCCAGGTCTTTGCTATTGTAAACTGTGCTGCAATGAACATTCGTGTGCATGTGTCCTTACAGTAGAATGATTTATAATCCTTTGGATATATACCCAGTAATGGCATTGCTGAGTCAAATGGAATTTCTATTTCTAGGTCCTTGAGAAATCACCACACTGTCTTCCACAATGGTTGAACTAATTGACACTCCCACCAACAGTGTAAATTTTATTCAGTATGCACTATGTACTGCATATTCTCTCTTCCTCTTCTTTGCTCATTGAATCGTATTTTGTTTTAAGCAGTAATTTCTGGCCAAAAAATTTTATTTTAAATTAATAAAAAATACTGAACTAAAACTGCCAACCACTCTTGCAGCTAGATGATAGCATTCTGATGATAATATATTAACAGAAGGCTGCTGGGGAATTGGGGAAAAGTTTTGCTTCCCTGATATATTAATGTATGGCTCTCTTTCTTCTTTGTGATATCCTTCTTCTGTCCTAGAATACACACACAGGAGGCTGAATTATAAGGGGGAAAGCTATACAATCAAGATAAAAGAGGATATATCTAGGAATCTGAGTCATTGATTACTTCCTGAATCAGCCATACATGCCTCAGCCTTTTTCATATGAGAAAAATAAAACCCTATTAGCAAAACCATTCTAGTTGGGTTTCTGTTATATGCAGTTGAATGCAACCCTACCTGATAAAGTATCTGAAAGCACAGAGACAATATGGACATGAGGCTGATAGTTACACCCCGGATTTACAAATTATCAGCCAAACAACCTTTGGCAAGATATTTACTTTCTCTATAACTCAATTTCCTTATATAGAAAATAAAGACAGTAATAACAGCCAGTTTATAATGTTGTTGTAAGAACTGAATGAGATTGCATAGGCCAAGTTTTGTGCACATTGTCTGGAAAACAACAATCAAAATTAGCTGTTAATATAATTCAGTATTTGCTTGTTGAATAAGTGAATGAATTAGCAATTTTTCTCTTCAGACTCTCTAAAGAAGTTATCACCTTTGGGAAATAAATAAAAGAAATATGTAACAATACAGACATCAAAATCAATAGATGTTTAAATCAGTGTGTTACAGATTTTACAGAGTACTTTTATTGAAAGTTACCTTTTATTTTAGAGCAACTTTAGGTTTTTTACCAAAAAAAATTTAAAAGATAGTAAAGACCGTTCCCATATACCTGCCATCCAGTTTCCTCTATTATCTTTTTACATTAGTATGATACATTTGCCACAATTAACCAATATGGATACATTATTATAATATTAACTGAAGTGCATTACATCATTCAGATTTTCTTAGTTTTTATCTGCTGTCTTTTTTCGGTCCCAGCATCCCCTCCAGGATAACACTTTGTTTAGTCATCATGTCTCCTGAGGCTCGTCCTGGCTGTGACAGTTTTTCAGACTTTTCTTGTTTTTGATGACCTTGACAGTTTTGAGGCATACTAGCAGGTATTTTGTATTAAGTTCTTCAATTGATATTTTTCAGATGTTTTCCTCATAATTAGTCTAGAGCAATGGGTTTTTTAGAGGAAGACTGCACAGGTGAAGTACCATGTTCATCACAACATCTCAAGGGCAAATACCATCAAGATGACTTGTCACTGTTGATGTTAACCTTGATCACCTGGCTGAGGTGTCAGGTTCATGCACTATGAAGTTACTGTTTTCCCCTCTTGCCATACTGCAGTCTTTGGAAGAAATGCACTATGCACAGCCCACATTAAGGAGTTGGGAGTTATGCTCCACCTCCATGGGTTGCCCTAAGAGGTGAGCATCCTGACTTTATTATGGTTATGATGAGGTTTTTATAATGATTATAGTCACTAAAGTTCCAGATCTTTTTCACCAAGACTGGGGGAAAATATAGATCCAAGAAAGGAAAAAGTGGATATTTGACAAGTATTGCTGACTGACTGACTGAATGAATCCATAATACAGCAACTGAAAGGTATTGGTTGGTTCAGCAAAGAATTTCAGAACAAATAATGATCTGAGATATTTTCTTTTTAGTGCTCTCAAAGGTGACCTCATAAGAGTTAGAAATAGCCACTGTATTTGAGTCATATGCATCGTATTATCAAATGATTACTAGGGCAGCAAAGCCTATGAGCTAGAACATTGGGTTCTGCCACTACACATATGTTCAAATTCAAGGTCCTCCTCTTTGCTGCTCAGCTTCTCATCTCTAATAACAGTAGTAGTACCTACCTCCTGGGAGAACTGTGAGTATTGAATATGTGACGATTTGAAAAGCGCTTGACATACTGTTAGCACCAGTAATTGCTTTGGAATATTATTTTCATCCTTTTTGCATGTACTATATTTTTAGGTTTCTATATTTCAAAAATTAAAATGTAAAAGGTCTATCTAGCAAGAGGGGATGATACCTTAAGCCTATGCAATTTTTTCTTTAAAAAAAAAACACAATTAATTAGAAATTAAAATACATTTTAAATAACGACAAGCATCTTAAAAGCAAGTAATTTGTTTGATGTTTGTTTTGTTTTGCATTGCTTTCCCTATGGAGACAGCCTACTTTGATGCTGAGGATAAATGGCATAATTTGTGTTTGAACTGTTTCTTTCCTAATTGTTTTTCCTCTTGAGCTTTTTATCCCTGGCCTTGTGCAGAACATTCCTACTGGGTCACTAGTGAGTAAGATCTTTGAATATGAGACAGCCAGTATATTCACTGGTACACTCCCTATTCATTTCAAAGTGTTGCTTTTCTCACTTTGCTCCTTTGCACCTAAAGTATTTTAATTTGATTGCCTGGGAACTACCTTCAAATAGTAGATTCAGTACGGGAAACTGGACTTGTTTAACTTTTGCCATTAAGAACACTATAAAAATGGAGCAAGCAAAAGACTTCTTTCTTCTAAAAACAGCATTCTCTTGGAGTCAGATAGGTGTTAAATATTTATCATGCTCTCTGACTTACAATTTCAACTTCACATTCAGCTTTTCAAGTCATGAAAAGTCCTAACTTCCTGGGCTAAGATTCATTTATGAAGGAATGTTAAAGGATTCTACCACCAGGTGCTAAAGGAATATAGGTCATTGTTTGTGATTGAGTACTAATTTGAAGACCAAGAGAGAAAATTTGACAGGAATTAATGCCTTTTCCAAGGATTCCACAGCCAGCTGGACATAGCACTGACTCATCAGTGGTATCAGAACACAGGGTATTGAAGACCTCCTTGCAAGGCCCTGCTCAGCAAATGCTTTGTGTGGATATAGAGTGGGCCAAAGGGGAGAGTATTTACTGCTTCATGTCTAAGTTATAACCAATTCAGGGATTATCAAATAAAGAGGGATATTAAAGAAAAAACGGTATCAATAGATCATCTCTTTCTATTCACAGTCTTTTCAATTTGAATCCCTACTACCTTCTAACAGACACTAAGATTTATTAATATTTAATATTATGAAGGCCCCAAAATGTGTAATAAAAAACTATGAAGCATGCGTAATCTCCTGTGCTCTGACCTCTGCACACAGTATGTGTTTAAGGTGTTTTTATTCTCATTCAAAGCTGTAATGTGGAGACTCTAAACCTAACTGCATTTGAAAAGAATATACAAATGAATCTTTTAGTTCATTTTGTACGTCAAAGGTGGTTCAATCTAATAATTATTGTCATTAACACAATTAAGGCACACAGAAATCTAAAACTCAGTAAATTAATATTGGTACATAGAAAGCCTCAGGATTCATGATTTTTATGTAATAGGAAAGAAATATTTTAGATTATGCTTCTCTCCTCCTAACACAAAGCCAGCTTGTACTCGCTCCATCACTGAAATACAATTCCCATTCACACAGACATACCACATGCAACACAAACACATACACACACACCTGCGACACTTAAGAGATAATTTATCTTACTCCATTTGTGCAATAAGAACTTGAGCTAGTTTTTAGAATCTATTAGAAACACGTAAACCTTATTTGAAAACCTGGTTGATGAAGACTCCATGGAAAATCTGACTTTGAACAAATGCAGTGAGAAGTCCCGTGAATCTTCTGCAATATTTATTATAAGTATTGCCCAGGGAAACAACTACTGCATGCCAACCACGTGGGGCGTAATTGATAAGGGGTGTAAGAGAAGCAGAGTAAGACATGCCAAACCGATGGTAAAAAAAAGTGAGTACAGACCAAATCAAGGATTTTTTTTTTTTTTTTTTGTCTTTTTGTTTTTTTCCTTTTTGTGGAGAACGGGGTCTCGCTATATTTCCTCTAATTAGTTCTGGCTAAGGGTATCATCAATTCCTTTTTGAGAAGTTATTAGGAATTAAGACATAATCTATACTGCACATGTTTTATAAATTATAGCATCATCTTATGAGGAATCAATGAAGTTTATGCAGGTAGATAAATAAACACATAAGTCTAACTAATCATTCCCATCAAGATTCTAGTGCCCGAAAAATATTTGTTGTTCTTTAGATGTACATGTTTGATTACCTACATATCATAGTAAAGAGGACATTACTAACCCACCTTCACAACCACAAAGATAATTGGGCTGGCTGGACAATGGCAACAATCATCAGTGTTACATCCATTTCCTATAGATTATAGGAGGCCAAATAAGGAAATGAAATAGAAGGGCTAGAATTTGAATGACTGGTGTCACTGCTAGTTTACAGCCCTCTCATGTGTGTAGTTAAACCATAATAAGAAAAGCACTTGCCACAATCAACTCATAAACCCAGTGAGTTTTTCCACCCCAGGCAGTGCAGACAGAAGGGGGCATTGCAGCTCTATACAATACACTGTGGATTTTTCTTTTTTTTTTTTTAATTTAAGTGTACTGCACTACCACTAACTACAAATTTGTGAGGGTCTGTGGTTTAACTCCAGTCATAATAAAAATATGGAACTCTATATTCTACAAAGTGAATTGAGTAATAGCAGAAAGATTCAAGAACTATAGTTAAGACAGCTTTCTAAAAAAAAGAAAAGTAAGATGATACATAGCCAAGAAACCTTTGGCAACTTAAATTTGATTTGGTGAGAGATAAACACCACCCTTTCTATATATTTGGTACCAGTGCTAGCTCCTCTTCTAAAATGTAAAGGCAACGTTTCTGCCTTGGGCAGTTTGAAATCATAAAGAATTCATTCATTTTATTCTTCTTGGATATTATTCACTGGAGTGAGAGTTGCAGGAGAGGAGAACAAGAGTAAAATATCCTTAGACAGGCAGTTTCAGTGATGTGGATCCAACAGTGATCACGCCAGATGACTCATGGCAAGTCCTATTACTGTGATACTTCCTGCCCAATAAGAAGTTTGGAAAGTCAATAGACGCGCTAAAACTATTGGTTCCAAAGCTCAACTCAGGAATCCTCTTCAATCTCTTTCTGACCCTTGGTTTACCAATTTAATCAAATGTATCGGAACAGACAGCTGTGGTTCCCTTTTCATTCTGAAAATAATGAGACCAAGAGTCTGTGAGTCTCTCCAACAGACAAGACACCTCCTCCATTGACAGACATCTCCTTCCAGCTGCTTTTAACAATTTGAAATTGATTGGATCTGCAGCCTTTGAGAAATAATAGCCCCTCTTAACATTTTGAGAGGTACACAACTTGAAATGTTTCATCGTATTTCATTTCAGTGTTTCACAGCACTCTTCATTTAACCATCCAGGAAGTGTAAACAGAACACTGCTTCACACTCCTGAGAGCCTGTAACGTTCACTTGTTTGCATGACACTCACTGGGTAGCCCAATTAATCATCTGTGGGTGGCAGATTACATAGTCACATTAGTGAGCTAAGTATGCATTGACTGTATCAGCATATACTCTGCAAATATTTTTTTTTGGAAGATGGTGAAGGTGGTTGTCCTGCTCTTTAATGTTTGAATATTTAACATTTATTTTTTATTTGACTGTTAAAATTTCAAATTTCCTATAAGCAGAAGTACACATATAAAAAGGTACCTGAAGAACAATTTAAATCAGAATCATGTCCTAATTATAACAAATTTCCAAAAGGCAAATAGTATTGGCTTAGTTTTTTTCTAAGGCAATACTAGAATCCATGTTCATCATTCAGACATCCATAATCATCAGCGGTTCTTACTTGGCTACCTACCAAGAAATACTCTTTGTGCATTATAAACTCTTTAGACAAGGTTTCCTAAGGGCTGCCTATAATCTGACAATATTTAATTTTGGGTTTCAGTTCCTGAAGTGTCATTATAATGCCCAGCCTCCTATCTCTCTTACTACTTTTTTTTTTATTTCTAACTACATCACAAGGATTAACTGGGTAATTGTTTTTACATTCTCCCTGGATTCTTCAAGATTAGATTCCATAGAAGAGGAACCCACTAAACCTTTCAGGTGCAAAAGCACAAAGAAGCAAGCAAATAACCATCAACCCTCCCACCACCCCCAGATCCCTGCCAGTAATTTTATAGTATGTGTTCATCATATGTACATTAGACAACAGGAGCCTCATCGAAGAAAAGTAGAATGCCTCTCTTATTCTGATAATTAGACAAAAGGAGAGAGAAAATGGCTACACTAGCATACATGACTCAGATGAAAACTATTTTAAAACCCTTTTTTTTAAAAAAAAAAAAAAGTCTTCCAATTGTACATGTATTTCTGACTTTTTAGAAAGGTTCTAGCTATATGAAATCTGGAATCAAAACCTGATGTGACCTACATAAAAGAAACGCTCTGATTCCCTAATTAAACCAAGCTGTGGCTGCAGGCTCTGCAAATAGCTGCCAAAAAATCATCCAATCAATCTTTCCACTATCCTCCAGGAATGCAGCAAGCAGGGTGGAGAGGCTGAAGATGGGCCATGAGGATGCATAGGCCGGGAAATGCCCTCGTTCATATGCTCACCCCACAGTGAGGGTCCTGCATTTCCAGCACACAAGACCGAGTACAGACACAATCACACAGAGGACGGAGCTGAGAAGCAAGGGGACCAGCAGGGGCTGAGCAGAAAAACAGACTAAATGTTTTAACAGCTGCCCTTTTTTTCTTTACCTCTTTCGCCCAAGGATCTGATTTCCTTCTGAAGGGATGGTCTTTCTGTGGGGTACAGGCTCTGCTCAGCAGGCCTGTTTACTCTGAGAAGCGGAGTTCTCCTTCCCTCTTCATCAAGAGCTTGCTTTTGAGGAGCAAAAATGAGTGGTTAAAAAAAAGGGAATTTTTTACAGAGTTCATATTAAAGCATAACCAGTCACAGAAACTGCAGTTCATCTGAATTTTAACCAGAAATTGGTAACAAATGAAGAAGAAAAGAAACTTAACATTCTTCCTTCTAAATGTTTAACAGGAAAATTGCTCTTCAGGAAAGATGGAATGTCATTCCCATGTAACTTCCTCTTCTATTTCAGAGTTGGATGATGCAGAGGGTATGTTAATTGAGAAGGATTAGAGAAATAATGCAGCTGCTAAAAATTGGAGGCAAATAACTTACAGAGAAGCAGTAAAACAAATGGCAAGGGTGCCTTCTATAAGCCAAACCTCTGGGGCTGCCAACATCAGATAAAGGGCAAAAACTCTTTTTGAAAAGAGCAGTTATTTATTTTCTTTGCTGAAACTTCTTTGGTTTTGCTATAGAGTATTTCACCACACAAAACATTTCATGATAAATGTTGTCTTTCTCTTTGACTCACTGCGTAACGGCCATTCATTTAAACATGTATTTGCATTGGTAACATATAGGGTGGTTTATTTCATGAGAAACATAAATTATACTTGTGTGAAATTTGAAAAATCAAATGTAAATCATAATTGGAGCCACTACTCAATTATTCCAGTGAATGTTGGAAAGCCCGACAAAAGTTACCTCCGACTGCATCCTTGTCAGACTTTATTTCAGTTTGTATTGACTGAATCTATGCATTTCTGCAGCACCTCAGCTCTCCCTCAGCAGTCGCAGGTCAGGCTGCTAAATTCCTCATGTTTCATACTCATACCATGTGTCTTCTACGTTAACCCATCATCCATCCCTTTCCTCTTAAGTTTCTTTCTTTTTATTTATTTATTTATTTATTTTTTTTTTTGAGATGGAGTCTAGCTCTGTCGCTAGGCTGGAGTTCAGTGGCACAATCTCAGCTCACTGCCATCTCCACCTCCCGGGTTCAAGTGATTCTCTTGCCTCAGCCTCCTAAGTAGCTGAGATTACAGGTACGTACCACAACACCCAGCTAATTGTTTTGTGTTTTTAGTAGAGACAGGATTTCACTATGTTGGCCAGGATGGTCTTGATTTCCTTACCGCAGCCTCCCAAAATGCTGAGATTACAGGCGTGAGCCACTGCACCTGGCCAAATCCTCTTGATGTTTCTAAGCTTCTAGCCTTCTGAGCATTCCCACTCTAGGCTTATTTTTGCAAAGAGGCCTCCTCCTTATTATCCTCCTGCCACTTCCACTTCTAAAATGTTGCATCCCTACATTCTGCACCACACACATTAATGATAGATGTCATTCTCTCTTGAATTGTCCTGTATTTGGTTTCATGTATCATATTTCCTCAACTAGATTGCAAACACCTTCTAAGAAGAACCAATACTCATATTTCTCTCTGAAAAGTTGAAAAATCCTTTAGCATGGTACAGATTTTTAGTTCCCTAGAAGTTGTACCAGTTTTGACACTGAAAGTCCCATGTCTCAGAAAACCATTTCATCTCAGCTGGACTGGTTGATCACCCTATACACGAAGCATAAATAAAAGATTCCAAAAAAGAAACCCTGTAACTGGCTGTGGAAACATTAAATAATTATAATGTTTTCAATATTTTTATATTTAAAGAGGAAAACTAAAGGTTATCATCAAATGAATTAAAATATGACAGAGAAATCTAATCAGTATATAATATTTACAGAGATCTATTTCACATGAAATATATAAACAAGATGAAGACAAAGGCATGGTTAATATAAGCTGTCAAGAAAGATGGAGTACTAGTTTGTACTAATCTCAGAATTCTGTCCTCTTCTTTATTTATTCTGTTTGTCTACTGGCCAATGCAAACAGTGAGAATGAAGAGATGATTATCCCCCAGGTTCTCCTGGCTGAAATAAGAATAACTGAATTACCTATGCTCTTGGATCATGCACATATTATCCTACATCTCAACAATTAGCCTTTTGATTTTTCTTCTGCTGCCTTAATCTTAGTGTTCTTGAGTGTTGTGTTGCTGTGAGCTTGCTGGGTGTACTTTAGTCCCCATAGCTTGTTAAGGGATTTTATAACAGCTTTCAAGACATGAGTATTTTTTTTCATAGTATTACTCTAGGAAGTTACTTGAGCTTGGTGGACTTGATTAATTTTTCTAGTTATAGAATTAATCATATTACCATCCTACCCATGTCAGTGTTTTATAATTTCAACCGTACAATGAGTTTGCTAAATAATCAATATATTCACAAAATTATTTTTGAGTGTTTTCTTTGCAAGAAATTTTCCTAGCCCTCCAGAAGGTGTGGAGGAGATGCGCAGGTGCAGGCAATGATGAGAAAGGCCCTGCCCCTGCCCTTAAGGGGCTCATAATCAGGTGGAGGAGGTGGATGCAAGCATCTCCACGGAATGGAACTAAAGACAGAATGGAAAGATCACAGTGAAGGTATGACAAGGGTTATGAGTAGGGACTTAGAGATCAATTTTGACTGGAAATCTCAGGAAAATGTAAGAGAAGAGCTGGTGAGAAACTAAGAAAAATGCATCTGTGACAAAGAGAACCCCATGAACAGAGAGAATGAAGCCATCAAAGCACTGGAATGGAAGATACATGTATACAGCGATAGCAGGCAGGGAAGGGAGGTAGGGATGTGTGAGGGACAGAGGGAGATCACAGTGAGAGAGAGAACTGGAAAGGTGGGTCAGGTCTAGAATCAGGGCATCAGAAAAGCGACTGATGTTAACTGACCTTTCACCGGGGGCCACACACTATACTAGGTATTTGCAGAAGCTATTTCACGTAATGCTTGTTTCAACATTCAGACAGTTATTTTTATATTTATTTTACAAACAACAAAACAGGCTTAGAGAAAAATAATAATATATTCACATTAACAGCTAAAAGCCACAAAGCCAAGATGCAAACCCACATCTGTTTATCTCCAAACTCAAGAAAGTTGAACCTTTCCCATTTTTTCACATGATTTGGATTTTATTACAAGCACAGGAGTTATTAAAGATTCATGCATAAGGAAAGAAAAGGACGAAGAGAGATGCCTGGATTAATTGTATGAATGTCTTGGCAAGTGCAGAGATTAAGATGAAGAGACAAAAGGCCATGAAAGTTAGCACCAGGCTAGTCACTAAGGAAAGCAAAACATTGGAGAGAGATTTCATAAGTAAATCCTAAGTATAAGACATAGTAGTCTGTTTGGTTTATTGGTCACAAGTCACAAATGATTTTAAGGAACAGTACCTGTGAGAACATTGGTGTCATCTATTAAAGTCATAGTGTATCTGCCTTCCTAGAATATGGAAAATGAGGAATAACCTTTTTCCTTGATACATTTGTAGGTTTTTTTTAAGTACACAAATCAGTATAAGGAAAATTACTTTGTTTCTGTTCAATACTAGAGCATTGCCTTGCAATTCAATAGTCATGGGTATTTATTTTGTGCAAGACTACCAATTCAAGTGAGTCTCATTCACAGTGAACAGTATTTTGGGTCTTACCAGCTTTATAGATGGATTTAATCCAGTCTGAACCTCCATGGCTAATGAAATGGCTGGTTTACATAGAGGAGGGTAGAATCCATGACAGTGGTTTCAAGATCAAGTTGTGATTCAAGGAGTAAAACATGGTATGGTTTCCTATGTATTTTGAAGATGTTACTGAGATAAACTGATTTTTAGCCAGACACAGTGGCTCATGGCTGTGATCCCAACACTTTGGGAGACTGAGGCGGGCAGATCACTTGAGGTCAGGAGTTTGAGACCAACCTGGCCAACATGGTAAATTAGCTGGCCATGATGGCGGGTGCCTGTAGTCCCAGCTACTCAGGAGGCTAAGGCATGAGAATCGCTTGAACCCAAGAGGTGGAGGTTGCAGTGATCTGAGATCATGCCACTGTACTCCAGCTGGGGCAACAGAGTGAGATTCCATCTCAAAAACAAACAAATAAATAAATAAATTGATTTTTAATATTGCCAAAGACTGATGAAGAGAAATCTACAATAGAATAAGATAAATGCTTTAAAATTGTTAGCATATTGGAAGGTTCCAAAGGAATAGTAGAATCAGAATTAATTGAATAAACTAAATGTTGAAAAGTATCTTAATATTAAGAACTCTTTATCATTGGTAGAAACTTGTCAGAATAGCTTTGATCATTGCAGTACTGTGGCTCAAAATTATTTTGGATAAAGTAGGAGAAATACTCATAGTACATATTCCATGGGGCAAAAAGGAGATGGCTGGAGTGGTCTCCAGTGCATGTCTGCTCTTCTCTATTACTATGTAAAGTTTACCTGTAGAAATAATGGTCTCTTCCAAGCCTAATGATGATGACAGTGATGATAACCCTAACTTATTAAATACCAATTACATGCTAGGCACTATACTAGCTATATCACATATGTTTTCTCATTTTATCTTTAAAATGATCTTCTGGTGAAGACACACTGGCTCCTTATATAGGGTAAAAACGTAAGTTGTGGAAGTTTCAAAAACTTGCCCAATGTCACTTGGCACAAAAAGTGGCATATCTGGAATTGAAAGACAGGCTTATCAGACTTGAAAGCATGAAATCCTTATTCTACTCCAGCTAGGCTCTCAGCCCTACGTGTATATTATAATCACCTGGGAAGCTTTCACAAATTTCAATGCCCAAGCCTCTCTGCTAGAGATAGATTTAATTTGTTTGGGGTGGATCCAAGCATAAGCATGTTTTTAAAAGCTCCCCAGGTAATGGCAGCCAGTGCTGACAGTCACAGTAGTGTACCATGCTAGCAATCAAAGGGAATATAATTTGAAGGAGAAATAGTAACTTTCTTATGTCCTTTCTTTTCACTTTCCATCCACCTCTCAAACAAATCCCACTTTCAGGTTACTGAACAATAAAAAACTCATAATTATTCAGTTTAGTTAAATAAACTAAAAGGTCACAGATAATATTCAAGCTAGATCTTGGTCCCCAAAGAGAATGTCAGTGTCCTAGGCATCAGGTATTTATTAGTGCATCTTCAGATTTTTCAATACAGAATTCCAGGTAAACGTCATTCTGTCTTTAGGAAAAGCATCATGGTTAATGTCTACATGTCATTTTTGAAAAACCTTAACCCATAAAATGTGTCTTAATATGTGTGAATCATCACTCAGACTTCTCATTGAAGAGGTGCAAAATCACTAACAAAAGAACAAAGGGGAGGCAGAGGAGAATGACCCAGAGAATAAGACTAATGGACAGATCAGAACAACAGCAGCGAGTGGCTGCTGAAACACTCATGACCCCAGGGTTCTAGGAAGATTTGACCACACATTTTGGTACCAATATTGTGGTGAATTTTTCTCCTGTTCGACAAGGAGAATAGCTTCTAATGAACATACGGTTCTTAGTATTTGTTTTTATAACTTCATTTTTCCTCAGTGTTGGAAGCACTCATATCCTTTATTTACCTTGTTTTTTCTTCAATCCTTTTCTCTTTTTTTTCTGCCTCTTTAAATCCAAACCACAAACATGCCCTGTTCAAACCTGTTCATTTTCAAGAACACAGACACACCCAAGCTGGTGAAGAAATTGAGAGACAGGGCTAGGAATGATTTCTTAATGCCTCCCTAGAGGCCTGGTTATTTCTTCTTTGCTGGTGCCTCACTGTTAGACAAGTAAAAGAGAATCCCCAAAGTGATGACCTCTTCCCCAGCCTTCTGACAGTCAGACTAAGTGGCAAAGACAGTGATGCACCCCAGAAACTCCCTGTGGTTCTAGAGACCATGACAACACTTCTCCTCCCCACTGGGACTTCCTTTATCCAGAAGACAGCCAGTCATGTGACTCAGGTTTTACATAGAATTGCTTAAGAAGTGAGCATAAACCAGAAATCAGAAACTTGGAGTTTGGAGAAAGAGTCCAATAACTGAACTCAACCTTGTAATTTATCTGCTATATGAACTTGAGACATTTTTATTTAAATTCTCAAAGCCTCATTTTCCTTATCAGTAAATGGAAATAAAAACATAACATGTTTATATGGGTTGACATGAAAATTCAAAGAGATATGCCTATAAAACCCTTAGTATAGTCCCTATTCATTTGTACAAAACATTATTTATTAAAAACCTACCTGAGCCAATCATGATTGGAGATGCTTAGGACTTACCAGTGATAAAATAGACAAAACTCCCTTCCATTCTAGTAAAGGGAAACAGCAACAAAGGGAGCAAAAGAAAAAAATGCACTAAATGTTACATGGAGAGTAAATATATATCATATACCTAATATATATGATATAGCTTTCAGTATATGTTAATAAAAATAAAGGATAATGCCTCAATTTATTAACACACTTGCTAGATAAAACTATCAAGTATGTTTTCACGCAATCTCGTTCTAGAGAAGCTTAAGTAACAAATACATGAAGCTAGATATAAGGAAATATTGCATCTTCTCAACTTTTAAAGAATTGTTTGAGCCAAAAATTCAAGGTTCAGTAATGTTGAATCAGCTCTTCAACTGACATCACAAAAACGAACCACATGTGCAATTACGCTAAAGCTATTCCCCAAAGCTTATATAACTCTTTGGGGTGAGCCATTAGGAACCAATCCCTAGCTCTAAGAGACTCCATCACTATTTCTGCTTGAGTCACACACAGATGTGGGCAGCTAACAGTGTGTGTGTTGTGCTACATGGAATTCCTTGCTTAGTCTCAGAAAGATCTCCCATATTTCCAAGGCATTTAAAGCTTCATCTCATCAGCAGTCATTACCTTGTCTCCATCACCTCAGTAAATGGATGAACGTTGCATCAAACATTGACCTCATATTTTGCATGATCTGGAAAAGTCCCGTTGGCAAGCTAATAATAAACAATATATTTTCCACTTAAAAATCAAATTTCACTATTTCCATAAGCATGGCTGTGTGAATGCAGTGGTCTCCCTATAGAGTCAGAATAATGTTTATGAAATCAAATGGCCCCTGAAAAGCCATGGTTCAAGACATCATGGAAACATTAAGCTGGTCACATACAAACAAGCTGGGATCTTTTGTTTTTAAGAGGCCTCTATAGGAAACACTAAATCTGCTGCTAGATTTCGGCAGCTGCATCAAGCAGGCTGTAGCATGCATTGCCATGCTGTTGCTGGCAGTATTGCTTACTTTCTGGCTGGCAGAGCTCTAAGGAGGATCCTAGCAGCCAAGCAGGTTTGAACTGTGAAACTATGAGTTCATGTTAAACATAGAATTTACATAAAATAAACTAAGTCTCAGTAAATAGGATTTATCACTTCTAGAAAGGGACTATGTGTCTTAGTCTTTTTTTCCCCCCGCATTGGCCTCCTCAATGTTTATAACTTGATTCTTTTCCCATGTATAACTACTCCTTCTGCCTCATTCCAACGATATGAAACTTTACAACGTTTTTTCTTGGGCGGGCAGTATCTCTGTATTTGTATCATTAAAAACCTGGGAGAGGCAACATAGCACAATGATTAAAGTTGAGTACTTAATGCCAGAAAGACTTAAAGTGCTTCCTCAGTGTGGGACTTTGAGCAAGTTATTTAAACTCTAAATCTCAATTTCACCATCTATAAAATGGGAGTGATAATATTATCTGTCCCATACCTCTGTTGAGAGAATTACGAGATAATGCATGAAGCACTGGGCATACTTCCTGGCACATGGGAGAGATTTAATAGAGCTTGCTTTCTTTTTGGAGGATCAATTTGTGGATAATTGCAGAGGGGATCACTCCATGTGGTTCTAAGTACATGAATACATTTGAACGTAAGCAGCAGTAGGTATATGTGTAATACATATGTATTAAATTGAAAGTAGTTAGGTGGTTTTAACATAAAATGGTTATAATTCTGATTGAGGGAGCCATTCTGTTCTTTCCTTCCGAGAGCTCCTTTGAACTTTCTGACCCTGTATTTTAAGAGGCAATGATTGAAAATTCCCTTTACATCCTACTCAACCCTCAACAATTCCATCTTCTGTTTTACTTGTGATTTCAGCAACAGATTTATCTCTGTTCCCAGGAAAACACTTTAATTAGCATCAGTCCTCTAGAGTGTTGGCTTCTCAAACAAGGTTTAGAAGAAGTCAGCTGATTAAGAAAAATATCTAAGCCAATGAAACATTGGCTTTAAATTATTTTACCTCATGATCAAAGTAGTCAATCACCAAGAAACTATAAAATTCATTTGAAATACATGGTCAAGATCCCAGGTACACCTATTTTTATCCTGAATTGCACAAGCTGAACAATTCAATTTATTTTTTTAAATTTATTGAATATCTCTTTGTTCAAAAATATATTTCTTTATGACTGCAAAGATATAATGAAACTTAAGGTGGCAGAATACTGTAGTTAAAAAGGAGATGATCTCCTTAAGTCTGTGTGAATAAGAACTTTTCCTCTTACAAGTGAAAGAAAGGCAACTCAAACTTGTCTATAGGGAAGATAAGTATATTATTGGATCACAGAACTGAAAAGTATAGCAGTAGACTGACTTCAGATATAGCTGAATCCAGTTACCAAACTCATTGTCATAATGGTCATTCTCTTGCTCTGTTTCTCTCAGTCTCTCTCTCTCTCTCTCTCTCTCTCTCTCTCTTTCCTCTGTCTGTCTCTCTGTCTCTTTCTCTGTCTCTCTCTCCACCCAAACCCCATTTTTTGTTTTGGATTCTGTCTCAATCAGATTCTCTCCAGCTGGTGGCAGAGGTGGTCCCTGGCAGCTTTATGCTTTCATGATTATTTCAGCTTATGTATTTTGAAAAATACAAAAAGGCTTGCCTTCCTACAGTTCCGTACAGTTTACAAATACACACTTTTTTTTTTTTTTTTTTTTTTTTGAGACGGAGTCTCCTTCTGTTGCCAGGCTGGAGCACAGTGGCGCGATCTCGGCTCACTGCAACCTCAGCCTCCAAGGTTCAAGCGATTCTCCTGCCCAGCCTCCTGAGTAACTGGGACTACAGGCACCCTCCACCATGCCCAGCTGATTTTTGTATTTTTAGTAGAGATGGGGTTCCACCATGTTGCCCAGGATGGTCTCTACCTCCTGACCTCATGATCCGCTCACCTCAACCTCCCAAAGTGCTGGGATTACAGGCGTGGGTCACCATGCCCGGCCACAAATCTCACTATTCTAATCCTACATTGCTCATATGCTCAACTCAGGGGAGTCACAGACCATCTCTGTGTCTGGGAACAGGAAGCCCTGTAGTAGGGAAGCTGGTGGCCACTGACAGTGACTGACAGTCCTTCTAGAATACACTAGGAGAGGGGCAATTCCCCCAGAAAAGAATGCTAGGAAGACAAAAAGAAGTTGTTTGCTACCCAAATCCTTTTTTTTTTTTTTGTAGATAAAAATACTGAACTGTGGCTTAAAGAGAATAAATGAGTTCCCCAAGAGTAAACAGCTGCTGATAATCTAGAAGTAAAATTCAAGTTTCATGACATTTTCCATTACATTACATGCTTCCTTACAATAAGGAGAGAACAATACATAACTACTGAGCAGCTGTAGAGCAGAGTAACTAAATGCACAGCCCAGACACCCTGGTTTTAATCCTGACTCTTACAGCCTGCTAGGTCTGTGTGCGTGGAAAGATAATTTATCCTTCTGTGATTTAGTTTCCTCAGGTGTAAAACAGGGAGAGTAGTGCCTGTTTCATTGTGTTGTGAGGTACAAATGAGTTATTAAACATAAAGAATTTAAAACAGTGCCTGGCACATAAGGATGTACTAGTCTTTGCTATTATTATTTTGAAATGCTTACAGGAAGCAAAGCACTTTGTATACATATAATGCCGTGTAATCTTCATGGAAGTTTATTAGGTAGACATGAACATCCTCACCTGACAGAGCTTACTGGATCCTTGAAAAATTAAGTAACATGCTCAAGATTTTACAGCCAAGGTTTGAACTTCTGTCTGTCTGACAGCAAATCCTGTGTTTTTAACATGATACTAAGTAATAAATGTCACAAGATGTGTTCAAAGAAAATACCATATATGTCTAAAGGAGATAGCTAGCATGTCCAACTGAAGTGTTAGAAATCTGATATCAAGAAAGAAGAAACTGACCCAGCTTTTGGCAGGTTGTATTTAAATAAGTTAACTCAACAAATATTTATGTGAGCACCTACCTTGTCAAAATACAGCAGTGGGATAAACCTATAACAGGCTGTTAACTTCAAATTTGAGTTGGAAATGAGTAGGTAAGCCATTTAGGCAAAAGTGTCTAGATGGAAAGATACCAAAGGAACAGGGATGTGGTGTTGAGGAAGAGATCTGGACTAGTGGTCAACTTGGACTTATGGGATATACTATGCAGACAATTAGGGAGGAAAGGAATTGGAAAATACTGGGTACTCCTACATTGTGGAGGCATCTGGAACACTAAAGAGAGGCTCCGTCTGGGCGTGGAGCTCACACCTGTAGTCCCAGCACTTTGGGAGGCCGAGGTAGGTGGATCGCCTGAGGTCAGCAGTTCAAGACCAGACTGGCCAACATGGTGAAACCCTGTCTCTATTAAAATACAAAAAATAGCCAGGTGTGGTGGCGCTTGCCTGTAGTCTCAGCTACTGGGGAGGCTGAGGCAGGAGAATCACTTGAACCTGCGAGGGGAAATTGCAGTAAGCCAAGATCGCACCACTACATTCCAGCCTGAGCAACAAGGTGAAACTCCATCTCACACACACACACAAAACATTCAACGCATTCAACCCAGAAGATGGTCATAGATTACTGAGAGGGATGGAGGGAGGAGAAGGACAGTAATGCAAACTGACACACACACATGCCCCCAGATAGATCCTGGAAAACCTCCTCCAACCCCAGATTAGAATGCCATTAGTTGACTAACTTATTAAATGATATTTGTGTTTAATAAAAAGAAACAAATTTACATATGTTTACTTTTTGTACAGTCCAAACTTTTCCAAAAATAATTCACTTGAAATGCTATTTCTATTTCTAGGGAAATGCCTTTTCTTAATTTTTTTTACTTTGCATTTGGTTTTGTTTGCCTCATGGAAAAGATCCTGTTTGAACTATCACTGAAGTATCTGCAATACCTACTTATATTGTTATTGTCATGCATAAAAAATGAGTAAATGAGTAAGTTTGTACCATACATAACAGTGTGGAAAAAACATTGTCAGCTTTTAACATATTCTTTAGATTAAAGGTTTGTAGGTCTTGTGGCTTTGTGAAAAAGAGAAAATAGATTTTGCCACGGTTCTTCGTAACAGTGCCATGGAAATAAATGGGATTTTTGGCTAGAGTATATTTCTTAACTCATAGATTGAATCCCAGAACATTATTATAGCATGAAGACACACTATGACCTCAAGAAGATTTTTTTGGCATACCCAAGTGTGCATTTAAGGATGGGAAATATTCAAGGGACAAGAGTTGTGGAGTATCCAAATTAAATTTAAACTTAACACATTTATCCCCTGTCCTCTCATCCAGTCAATGGCCAGTCATAATACGTTAACAATGCAGGTCTGGATGTGAGAATGTAATGCTTCAATTCACTCGTTCCTTTAAATTAGTTACATGTCATTAAAATGTTTAATCCAGAACAATTCCAGCTCACTTTGCAAATGAAGAAATCCAGAGATGACTTGCTTCAGGTCATACAGCTCGTAAGTATCAGGGTCTAAACCAGGGCCCAGGCTCTCTGACCCTCCACGCTGCTCTACAGTTTTATCATCAAACATTCATTTTTCACAACAACTTCTTACATGTTTTCACATATTTAACATTAATACAGAGGCTGAAAGATCTAAATAACTGCCACCCAAGGTAACCTATCTTTGTTTGTTACCAGCACTCCAGGAAATAACCAAGAAAGTCTAGCTATGTAAAAAACACCAAACGAATAAACAATGTGCTTAGCAATTTTGACCCTAACTTTTTATCTCATTGTCAGCTACTAACAAACAGTTCTGGGACCCACATGGGTCGTTGGTCCCCACTTTGAACAACATTGATCTAAATTCTTGCAGAGTTGGCCACGGAAATTCGAGCACACTAAAGATTTTGCAGTATCCAGAGTCAAAGGATAACAATACCCAAATAAGCACTATAAATGATGACTTCAAAAGGCTCAATGACATGGATTGACACTCTTCTTATCTATGAAATGATTTTTCTTTGTGAGTTGAGGAAAAACACATATTCCAAGAATTTTGTTAATCTTCCTTTACCTGGCACGTGTTACTCCTGTTCAACATGAACCTTTTTTTTGCTCCCTACCAGCTCTCCCTTCTCTCCTGAAGCCACTACACACCTTACACAGGTTATGTACAGACAGCCACGGGTATGGATCGAGAGAGAGAGAATGCTTTTGCCTAAGCCAGGCACTCCCTGCAGTGTTAAGGTTGGCTTCAAAGAGGAAATGGAAAAGAAAGTTTTATGTTTAACGAAAGGTTTATCTTGAGGATTTTATTCTCTCTATTCTTGGGAAAGTTCCTGAATAAAAAATACAGGCCTAGCCAGGTCACTCACCTCTATAAATTGGCATTGAAAGGGTAGTTAAAACACAGGAAACAAAGCCATGTAAGAAAGGATTATTTAGGGCTAATTATAAAAAAAAAAAAATTATTCTTTGTCCGCCTAATGCCAGAGCATTCTATCAATTCAGTTTAAAAACGAAACTAAACTAACACAACTTAAACACCTTACATTCTTCCTTTGGAAGGGGTCTGGGAAAACAGCATAGTTTCAAATATATTCTTTTTTTTTTTTTTTTGAGACGGAGTTTCGCTCTTGTTACCCAGGCTGGAGTGCAATGGCGCGATCTCGGCTCACCGCAACCTCCGCCTCCTGGGTTCAGGCAATTCTCCTGCCTCAGCCTCCTGAGTAGCTGGGATTACAGGCACGCGCCACCATGCCCAGCTAATTTTTTGTATTTTTAGTAGAGACAGGGTTTCACCGTGTTGACCAGGATGGTCTCGATCTCTTGACCTCGTGATCCACCCGCCTCGGCCTCCCAAAGTGCTGGGATTACAGGCGTGAGCCACCGCGCCCGGCCTCAATATATTCTTAATGTATATGTGTCATGGTTTAAGTGTATCCAAAGTGTTCATAGAATTTCAAAAGAGTTTTCAGTGTGGGCACATGTACATCAAATATATTCTTAATGTATATGTGCCCACACTGAAAACTCTTTTGAAATTCTATGAACACTTTGGA